>NC_133297.1:22456197-22756197 GCF_005239225.2 Populus alba | reverse complement strand
GGAAAGCTGAGACAATTTCCTACAACTTTCATGTTTTCAAGTGGTCCCAGTTTTAATGCTAGAAATTTTGTTTTTTTCAGACAAGAAGATAAGGACTTTCACAAAGTCAAGAGTTGGCCACCCACTCAACAATTAGTCATCAAATCAATAATTCTGAATTTTGGCCTATAAAAGGAGGCATTTGCCATGCATTTAGGGGCTTGGTTGTTTAGATCAAGATCATGCTCTTTATTTCTCTCTTTATATTTTTTTTTGTAATTCTTAAGTTTTGCTTTCATTAATATCTTATTTATGCTTTTCATTTCCTTTCCTTTCCTTTCCTTAGTTAACTTGTATCTTATTTATGTTCTTGTTTTGTTTATTTATGTTTCTCTTCTTCATTACGTTTAGCTAAGTTTATTATATCAAGGTGAAAAGGTTACACTAATGGTATAAGAATAAGTATAGTGTAAACTCAACATGGACCTTAATGTTTAATATTAACATGTCTTATCTTTTTATCTTACTAATTCTTAATACCTTGCTTGTTAAATGATTAATCTAGATTTGTGTTGTATAACACTTGGTACAACAAATGCTTGGTGCTCTCATAGCCCAACCATATGGTATTACCTACACCTGTGTTATGAAAGGAACTTGATTTGTTGTTAACATAAGTTAGCATCATGAATTCCTAATAATATTTAAAATTTTGGTGTTACGTAAATAAGATAATTAATATGATCATGTTAACAATTTATAATGAGCTATTAATGACAAAACATTCGATTGGAACCTCCTTCGTGTGTTGTTTCCAAATTGAGTAATAAGAGTTTATACTATACTTGTTTGAAATACCATTAATGGATCCTCTAACCTTGACATTTGTTTTTATCATTGTTTAATCCTTATAGTAATCTTCCATCTCAAAGTTCTCATTAATTTCTTCCTCTTCTACTACTACTACTACTACTACTACTACTTACATTCTTGTTATATTTTATGTACATTAAGTATGCTCTGTGTTTGATCAAGGATCCTGGCATTGTTGGTCTTGCCTTGTTCATTCACATCAAAAATCTGTTTATATTATATAATAATTATATCTCTTTGTCTTTTCATAAACTTCAGTATATAGGCTGGAAACCTGTAACCCGATATTTTAGATCATTCTCAGGTATAACAACGCCACGTACTGAGTATTATTATATTATTATTATTATTATTATACTACTACTACTATTGTTGTTGTTGTTGTTGTTGTTATTTATAATTTATACAATTAACTTCTCTATGGTTCGATCTTGGTCTTGTCAGGTTATTTATTACTTCGACACTCCTGCACTTGGGAGAAGACATCAATCTTTTAGTCATGTCACTTCTCTTCCACTGACCAGCTCAGCTCCCTCCTGGGGTGAAACTCTCACCTCTTCTCTAGAACTATCCTGATGATTGCTCGCTCTTCCCCTTCTTTGAGAAAGGAGGTCTCCAAGTCAAAAACTCAAAATCTCTCCTTTTAGCTCCCATTGCCTGACTCTGTTTAACCACTGTCTTCAGGATATCCTATATTACCCTCTCCATACCCTGAGCAGCCCGTGCCAATTCCCGCACAAACTGAAACTGCATGGCTATCAATATCATCCTCAATTCACGCCTCAGTCCATCATGAAACCTCTCCACCTTGTGGAGCTTTGTGGGAAGGTAAGTGGAGGCAAAAGCTGTTAAATCCTGAAATCTCCTCTTATACTCCAGAACTATCAAATCTCCCTACCTCAAATCCAAAAATTCATGTTCTTTCTCCCTCCTATGCTCCCAAGAATAGTACCTCTCCTCAAACTCTTCATGAAAATCCCTCCATCTCAATACCTCCCTTAATCTCCTCTCTCTAATGGTCTCCCACCAATAGTGGGCACTTTCAACCAATAGTTGAATCACACAATCCACCCGTAGCTCTTCTGGCACTTGCATCTTATTTATAACTCTTTCCACTTTCCTCAGCCAATGCCCAACAATCTCAGCATCCTCTTCACCACGGTAAGTCATTCAACCCATCTCTCTCATACCCTTCACGCATTGCACTATGGTGACTACTCCCCCTGATCTAGGAGTCATATTGGAGGCTCTCGTTACCATTCCTGCTACTACAACTCTCACTATATGTTCTATAAAAGCAGGATCTGAAAATGGGTTTGATCTAGCTATCGGTGCCCCTGGTGGGGTATATTATCTCCCCCCTGTCTATCTGATACCTCGGGTATGGACACATCTGCCTGATGGAACAACGAATCATCTTGAAGTCTCACCGACACACCCCCTTCTATGTACATTGATGCTGCAGGTATATAAGAGAAGGTGTCTGCTAAGGGATCCCAGTTTGGATCACTTTCATTACGAAAACTTTGGTCATTTCCTCGAACTGGGAATGGATCACTCCTAGCTCCTTGCCTTGTTCTCACCATCTTGAAACACATTTCAAAATCATCTAATTATTCCTGTACCCAAAATAGCAACCTGGGCTTTGATACCAAAATGTAACATCCCTCATTCCAGGATAAAACGACAATCTCATGTCAATCGAAAAAAAAATAAAGTAAATTTTTTTCTTTTTTGTATATATATATATATTCATGGTCTTTGTATTAAAATCTACTGGAATTTCGATGAAGTCCCCCCTATACCGGACGGTCCCAAGTTATTGACATGGAATCTATTTACACTTCTAATAGCTCGTATCTCATAACTTAATTCTCGACCCAATCTTCCTGGATTTCAATTCCACACTTATACTTACACCCATCAACCACAATATTTAAGATATGCATTAGATAACAAAATATCATTATGGATGAATAAAAAAAATATAAATATATATACACACACACACATTTTCATGTTTACAAAATACAAGGGCATACTCCCTAGAACCTAGATTACAAGAAGGGAACATAAGCTAGGATCTACTCCTGTCGTGCATGTGATGATCCTGAAAAAAAATACATATTATTGAAAGGTGAATATTACAATAAATATAACAACACGAATATCTAACAATTTCAACAGGGCAAAATGCATTCATAGTTCATTCGCTTCTCCCTTCTAGTTTTTATTAGAATCTCTTCCTGATCCAATTATTAATATTTGTTCCCTCTACCACTTTCAACCTTCATTCTAGACTTTATGAAATAAAACATGATTTTTTTTTGCTAATCACATTACCGATATTAATTTCACTGGTATCATCATCATCACCCCATAGGAGTCGATGCAAGGTGATCCCCTTACCCAGGATCTTAACATACAATAAATGTATGCTAGTCCATACATGGTGATCCCCTTACCAGGGATTCTACCATACACTAAATGTATGCTAGTTTACTTAAGGGGATCTCCTTATCCAGGATCCTAACATACACTAAATGTATGCTAGTTTATTCATGGTGATCCCTTTACCTGAGATCCTAACATACAATAAATGTATGCTAGTTTACGCCTCAAAGCGCACTTCTCATATTTCTTTTGTCAGTGATAATTTCATTATTTGGCAATTCACACAACAACTTTTCACCTTGAAAAAACATACATTCAGTAATTCACATTTCACATTGGTAATATAAATAAATCATGAAATTAACTAGGAAGTATAGGTGAGATTCACCTACCTACAATAGAACCTCTACTCGTGCTCTCCTACTACTGTTGTTGCACCATGCCTGTGGTCCCTCCTGAAATTTACAGGTTTATCTCATAAATTTTCCTCACTCAAGGATATGTTTTATTATAACCATATCAACAACCAATAAATCTTTCTTTCAGTCATTTCTTAATATTTTATATTTTTCTCATTTCACCCATTAATATTGCCATTCTTTGTCCAATCACAGTTATCATTCCTTTTATATATATATATAAACTGTTTCTACTTAAATCTCGAATTGTCACTGTCTAGATATTGAATGTTACTATCTCATTTTTGAACTATTATTGTCTCATTTTTTAACTATTACTATCTAGATATCGAACTGTTATTGTCTCCTTTTGAACTGTTACTATCTAGATATCGAACTGTTACTATCTCGTTTTTGAACTGTTACTGTCTAGATATTGAACTGTTACTGTCTCATTTTTGAACTGTTACTATCTAGACATTGAACTGTTACTGTTTTATTTTTGAACTGTTACTATCTCGTTTTTTAATTGTTACTGTCCAACTATTACTCTCCAACCTATAAATTAACATCTAGGCATCAATTCATAATTTACTTGAAATGACTCATAAGAGCAAGTTTAAAATACCTTACCCAGTACGAATCAAGGTTTGGATCCCTCTTTTTTTTTTTTTTTTTTTTCTAATGACAGCCGGCCCTCCCCTATTCTCTTCTTGTTTAATTTTTCTTGTTAATCCCTTTCCCACTAGTGTTTATTCTACTTATAACCTTTAATTTTGGATGGGTTTTTGGAATTTTGGTGTTTCTCTCTTGATTTATAAAAATTAATATAAAAACTCCCTCTTTTCTTTCTTTACGTTATTTGCATATCTATTTTTGGTGAAAAGATGAGTACTTATGCTCTATAATTATTCTTATTTGCATTTAGACCCTATTTTCTTTAAGTGTATTCGTTTTGCCCCCACTTCTTATAAATATTATTATTTTAATTTTAATTAATATGATTAACAAAATAATTAATAAATTTGAAAAAAAACTTATTAGTAATATTGAAAAACAACATTTGAAAGGTAAAATTAAAAATTACTATCATCATCATCATCATCATCATTATTAATAAATTTTAAAAAACTATTATTATTGTTGAAGAAAAACTATAATTGTTTTTTAAAGATTAAAAAAATATAAAAATTTGGGTAGACAAGTTAAATAATAATATTTATATCACAAATAATACTTTTTTTAATATTAATACTTTTAGTGATAATAAAAATAATAATATTTTTACCACAAATAATAATACTTTTAACTATAATTGAAATATTAATATTTATAACACAAATAATAGTCTTTTTAATATTACTACCTTCAATTATAACAAAAATAATAATATTTATAGCAAAAATACTAATACTAAAACTAATACTAATACTAATAATTATAATTATTATTATTATTATAAAAATAATAATTTTTAATGATAATAAGAACAATAATTTATATTTTTACCCTTCAAATGGATCCTGCGTCAGGTCCCAATTCATCTAGGTCCTACTTTAAGACCTAATTCGCCTGGGTCGTGTGTCAGAACCTAATAGTAATGGGTCCTACGTTAGGGTCCAATGATCTTGGATCCTGCCTCAGGATCCAAGTCGAAGAGGTCCTGCGTCAGGACCCAAGCATAATAGGTCGTGCATAAGGCCCAATCTCTTGGGTTCGGTGTCTGGATCCAATTTACTAGGGTCCTATGTCAGGACCCGATTGTCTTGAGTCCAATATCAGGACCCAAGCTTAATGGATCTTGCATTAGGACCCAATTCTATTGGGTTCTTCGTCAGAACCCAGGTTCTTGGATCTTAGTTTTTTAAATATTATTATTTTTTATTATAACTAAAAATATTAATATAAAAAAATAATATTATTTGTGTTATAAATATTATTATTTTTATTGTATCTGGAAGAAGTAATAATAAAAATATTATTATTTGTATTATAAATATTATTATTTTTATTATAATTAATAATATTATTAAAATAATTAATAATTTTTTTTAAAAAAATATTATTATTAATATTGAGAAAATATTATTATTTATATTATAAATTTTTATAATATTTTTTATAAAAATAAAAAGTGAGTCTGTAGTGTAATCCAGGTACCTAACTATTACGTATTATAAGTAGTTTGTTGCTTATGAAAAACAATTTCTTTAATTATTTGTTTATTAAAATAATATTTTAGATTTTATACGTGTGTTATATGGTGTTTTTAATTTAAAAATATGTTAAAATAATTTTTTATTTTTTTTTATTTATAACAAATCTAAATTATAAAAATATTAAAAAAATAATTTAATAATTTTTTAAGATAAACACACAAACTAAGCATATGTTCTTTCATTTTGTTTATTATTTTCTCCATGTTACGGGTTTAACGCAAGAGCTAACGATCCAATTCTATTGTGCAAACTATATAATTTTAGCTTTCAGGTACCTAGAGTTAACATACTCATCCTCCTTGCACAAAATTTCAAAGTGAAAATTATTAATGAATTCTACCTAGGCATGAGAGATATGGGTGCAATTATACTAATAACAAAAAAAGAGCTGAGATTCAATTTAACTGTTAATATAAATATAATAAACAATGTTAATATATATTTTTAATCATTTTGAATCAATTTCATGTTCTAACTAAAGTGATTGGTGTGCGTTATATATTAGTGGTCCCGGGTTTGACTTCCTCAGGTCACAATATTTTCTTTAAAACAAATAAAAAGTAGATGAATATATATTTTAGTATCATTCAGTAAACACCCAGAAAAAAAGATAAGGAAAAGTTAGAAATGACTCCACTGTTGTTATCAATTTCTTAATTGGCAGCGGCACAGTAAACCCCAACAAAAATTAGTGTTGAATCGGCTCATCTTAGGGTAGAATTGGATAGAAATCAACCTAGCATAACTAAAAAAAGGGATATATATCAAAGATATCCAGCACGCAAACATCCTCTTTCATTTAAGAGAGGGTATAAATGCAAAGAAAGAGGGAGGATGACCTTTCCTCTTCCCCAAATGGGCGGCAAACAGCCCTAGATTGCAGCAATCTTGCTCTTTCCCAAAGCAAAACCGATTAGCTACATACAATAGATCCTCTCCCTCTTTCCAAAGAGAAGACCCCCAACCCACATGCATGCATCTATTTTGAACCATAAAGAGGAAATGAGAGTTAAAAAGTACACAAAAATGATTGAAACCGTGACAAGAGAGGGTGTGTAAAAGGTCGGCTGGTGTAGCTAGAGAAGGAAGGAAAAACCAAAACTAGAGAGGAAGAAAAAGAGAAAAATTGTTTGGGGGGGGGGGAATTGGTGAAAACTTGTTAAATCCCTTCCTAAAACTACTAAAAATAATAAGGTGGTGAAACCGGAATCAAACCTTTGACCAGACGAGTATACTTGCGAGAGGAACAGGAAGGTGATTTCCACCCCTTCTACCACATGTTAGTTTTTGAAGTGAATTTATTATGAATGATCTATTATTATGCTATATAAAATGCTAAACTTATGAAGGATCTATTATTATGCTATATAAAATGCTAAACTGTGATGAATGGTTGTATGAGTATTACGAAAAATCTATCGTTGCATTATACTAAATGTTAATTGTTATGAATGGTTGTATGAGAGTATTAAGAGGGATTTATTGTTGTATTGTACTGAACATTAACTGTCATGAATGGTTGGATGAGTAATACAAAGGGTCTATTTTTGTATTATACTGAATGCTAAACTGTTACAGAATGTTTGTTGAGTATTACAAAGGACCTATTGTTGTGTATACTAAAAACTAAGCTATTACGAAATATCTGTATGAGTATTATGAAGGGTCTATGATTAGTACTTAAAAGTGCATTTTTATCAAAGTTTTATATAATCATTTTGCACTTAAAGTATCAATAACTCCCTAGCTAGAGCATGTTTTATAATAACATATCTAATAATATAAGATACCTTTAATTTATGATAAATGTTCATCTTAAATGCAGGCCTATCATAAATCAAGGGATTGATTGCTGAGTTTAACTATTGAAATTGAGAAGACAAAGAAAAGGTTAAGCTTAGAAAAGAGATGCTGGTTCAATCCAAACTAGAACACCATTTGGTTATTGGATCATAATTAGGGTTGTAGAACTTGGATTTAGGTATGCTATATGTGGATAGAAAGCTAAGACATTGTCCTAAAACTTTCATGGGAGTCCAAGATTTAAAAAGGTTGTTTTCAAGTTCAAATTGCAAATTGTATCAACAACGGAGAAGTCCAAATCTGTCCTGCAGCCCAGGCACTGTTCAGCCCGTATCTCAAGTTCTAAAAGTCCAAATGTATCGATTTTTTTTGTTGGAAAGCTGAGAGAATTTCCTAGAACTATCATGACAAAAATCTGTTCAAATTCTGATGTTAGCAATGACGTTTTGTTCAGACAAGAAGATAAGGATTGTCACCAAGTCAAGATGTGGCAACCTGACATGACCAAAAGATTGATGTCTTCTCCTAAGTGTAGGAGTGTCGAAGTAATAAATAACCCGGCAAGACCGGGGTCGAACCACAGAGAGGTTAATTGTATAAATTATGAATAACAATACAACAACAACAACAACAACAACAATGATAACAACAACAATAATAACAATAATAGTAATAGTAATAATAATAATAATAATAATAATAATACTCAGTACGTGGCGTTGTTATACCTGAGAATGATCTAAAAGATTGAGTCACAGGTTTCCAGCCTATATACTGAGTTTTTGAAAAGATCAAAGAGATATATTATATAATATAAACAGATTTCTGATGCGAATGAACAAGGCAGGACCAACAATGTCAGGATCCTTGATCAAACACAGAGCATACTTAACGTATATAAAATATAACAAGAATTTAAATAGTAGTAGTAGTAGTAGTAGTAGTAAAAGAGGAAGAAATTAATGAGAACCTTGAGATGGAAGATTACCGTAAGGATTAAACAATGATAAAAACAAATATCAAGGTTAGAGGATCCACTAATGGTATTTCAAACAAGTATAGTATAAACTCTTATTACTCAATTTGGAAACCACACACGAAGGAGGTTCCAATTGAATGTTTTGTCATTAATAGCTCATTATAAATTGTTAACATGATCATATTAATTATCTTATTTACGTAACACCAAAATTTTAAATATTATTAGGAATTCATGATGCTAACTTATGTTAACAACAAATCAAGTTCCTTTCATAGCACAGGTGTAGGTAATACCATACGGTTGTGCTATGAGAGTGCCAAGCATTTTTTGTACCAAGTGTTATACAACACAAATCTAGACTAACCATTTAACAAGCAAGGTATTAAGAATTAGTAAAATAAAAAGATAAGACATGTTAATATTAAACATTAAGGTTCATGTTGAGTTTACACTATACTTATTCTTACACCATTAGAGTAACCTTTTCACCTTGACATAATAAACTTAGCTAAACATAATGAAGAAGAGAAACATAAATAAACAAAACCAGAACATAAATAAGATACAAGTTAACTAAGGAAAGAAAAGAAAATGAAAAGCATAAACAAGATATTAATGAAAGCAAAACTTAAGAATTAAAAAAAAATATAAAAAGAGAAATAAAGAGCAAGTTCTTGATCTAAACAACCAAGCCCCTAAATACATGGCAAATACCTCCTTTTATAGGCCAAAATTCAGAATTATTGATTTGATGACTAATTGTTGAGTGGGTGGTCAACTCTTGACTTTGTGAAAATCTTTATCTTCTTGTCTGAATAAAATGAAATTGCTAGCATCAAAATTGGGACCACTTTAAAATATGAAAGTTGTAGGCAATTGACTCAACTTTCCAAGAAAAAAAATGGAGGTCATTTTGACTTCTAGAACTCTAGATATGGGCCAAACACTGAACAGTGTTTGGGCTGCAAGACAAATTTGGACTTCTTTGTTATTGCTATAATTTGGACTTGCAAACGACCTTCTTAGATCTTGGTGTCCACATGAAAGTTGTAGGCCTATGTCTTACTGAATTTGTATAAATATTTGAGATCATTTTAACATTTATAACTCGAGATATGACCCAATTACCGAACAATGTTCTAGTTTGGACTGCACCAACATCTCTTTTCTAAGTTTGGCCCTCTCTTTGTCCTTTCAATTTCCATACTTGAACTCATCAATCAATCCTTTAATTTATATGATAGGCCTGCATTTAAGATGAACATTTACCATATATTAAGGCATTTTATAGTATTAGATTTGTTATTATAAAATATGCTTTAGTTAAGGAGTTATTGATACTTTAAGTGCAAAATGATGATATAAAACCTTGATAAATATGCACTTTTAAATACTAATCACCACCAACTCAATAATTAGTCATCAAATCAATAATTCTGAATTTTGGCCTGTAAAAGGAGGCATTTGCCATGTATTTAGGCATCTTCGTTGTTCAGATCAAGATCTTGCTCTTGCTCTCTTTATTTTTATTTTGTAATGTTCAAGTTTTATTCCATGTTATATTTTCATTAATCTCTTGGTTATACTTTTCATTTCCTTTACTATACTTATATAATTATGTTCTTATCTTGTTTATCTATGTTTCTCTTCTTCATTATGTTTAGCTAAGTTCATTATGTCAAGGTGAAAATGTTTCACTAATGGTGTTAATATAAGTACAATATAAACTCAATATGGACTTCAATGCTTATATCCTAAACAACTTGCTATTAACATGTCTTATCATTTTTATCTTATTAATTCTTAACACCTTGCTTGTTAAATGGTCAATCTAGATTTGTGTTGTATAACACTTGGTACAACAAATGCTTGACACTTTCATAGCCAACCGTATGGTATAACCTACACCTGTGCTATGAAATAAACTTGATTTGTTGTTAACATAAGTTAGCATCATGAATTCCTGATAATATTTAAAAGTTTGGTGTTACTTAAATAAGATAATTAATATGATCATGTTAATAATTTATAATGGGCTATTAATGACAAATCATCCGATTGGAACTTCCTTTGTGTGTGGTTTCCAGTTGAGTGATAAAAAGAGTTTATATTATAATTATTTGAAATACTATTAGTGGATCCTCTAACATTGACAATTGTTTTTATCATTATTTAATCTTCACATTAATCTTACATCTCAAAGTCCTCTTTAACTCATAACCACCACCACCACTTTGTTGTTGTTATTATTATTATTATTATTATTATTATTATTATATAGTTAACCATCTCAAAGTCCTCATCAACTTCTTCTTTATTGTTGTTGTTGTATTATTGTTGTCTATAATTTATACAATTAACCTTCCTATGGTTTGACCCCAGTTTTGCCGGGTTATTTATTACTTAGACACTCCTGTACTTGGGATAAGACATTAATCTTTTGGTCATGTCATGTTTTTGGCGCCATTACTGGGGAGGTAAATTCTTGTATAAATTATAATATTTATTTTGTTTTCTCTTTTCACTTTTCTTATATCTAACTTTTGTTTCTTTTTGTTTTGTTTTCTTCTTCCTTTTATTTTCTTTCTACACATGCATGAATGTTTGATCGCGTACATTAAGTGGTAGACTTTGTAGGGTATCCTCATCATTTTCAGAAAATATGGCCGAAGAAGATAACCAGTCGCTTCATAATAAGAATAATGAGAATAGCCGAGTTAGAACACTTAGAGACCACATGAATCCTATAAGAACAAGTGCACCTTCATGTATAGTTTTTCCTCTTGATGCATCTCCCTTCAATTTTAAGCTAGACAATATTCAACTTTTACCTTTTTTTCGTGGCTTAGATCTAGAAAATCCATACTAGCATTTGAAAGAATTTAAAGAAGTCTGTAACATCTATATTAACTTAAATTATAGCATGAATACCATCAAATTAAAGCTTTTCCCTTTTTCATTAAAAGATAAAGCTAAAACATGGCTACAAAATCTTAGGTCATGATCCATTTTTTCTTGGGATGAAATGCAACAACAATTTTAAAAGAAGTTTTTCCCTTCTCATAGAACAAACTCTTTCAAAAGACAAATAACCACATTCACTTAAAAGCCAGGAGAAACATTTTATTAGTGTTGGGATAGGTATAGAGACTTGCTTAATACTTGCCCTCATAATGGTTTTGAAACATGGAGATTGATTTCACATTTTCATAAAGGGTTAACATCTACAGACACACAAATGGTGGAATTGATGTGCAATGGAACTTTTGAAAGTAAAGACCCTGATGAAGCAACGGAGTACCTAGACTTGTTAGTTGAAAATGCTCAAAATTCAGACACTTATAAGGCACCAAGTAAAACTCAACCTCATATATCTAGTGGAGGTATATACAACCTTAGAGAAGATCATGACCTCTAAGCCAAATTTGCATCTTTAGCTAGAAAAGTTGAGGCACTTGAATTTAAAAAGAGTGGTCAATTAAAATTTGTTCAAGACATTATGTATCAAATTTGTGAAATGAATGAACATACAACCAATGACTATCCAACTTTGCCTTAGTGCCTCCATGAACAAGCCCATGCTTTAAACAGTTTTCAAAGGCTCAATCATAATCCATACTCGCAAACATACAACCCTGGTTGGAGAAATTACCCAAATTTCAATTGGAAGAGTGATAACAATAATGCATAAACTTCATAGCCACCATTTCAAGCACACCATAATTTCTAAAATTCTCATGGATATGCACCTCCTTTTGCTCCACCTCCTAGAAGAAATCTTGACGAAACATTGCATGCATTCATTGAAAAGCAGGAGACAATCAACACTCAAAATGCTCAAACCATGGCAGATCTAAAAGATGCTCTTACAAAATTCACATCTGCTATCAGTTTTCAAGAGGAAGGTAAGTTTCCATTTGAACCACAACAAAATTCAAAGGAGCAATACAATGCAAGTAGTTCCGGAAGCCATCACATGGATCAAGTCAAATTTGTTCATCACTCTTCGCAATGGTAAAGTTATTGAAAAACCCACTCTTGAACTTTGTAAGGAAGATAATGAGTTAATCTTTGAGGGTAAGGAAGGGGTTGAATCTAAACATTTCAAAGAAAAGATTGATTCCCCGTCAGCACTTTCATTTCCTCATGCCATGACCAAATAAATGAAAGTCAATTACAACTCTAAAATCTTTGAAACTTTAAACATGTAAGGATCAATACACCTTTGTTGGATGCTATTAAACATATACTTTCTTATGCTGAATTTTTAAAAGATTTGTGCATTGTGAAAACTGAATGTGAAAAAGAAAGCCTTTTTAGCCGAACAAGTAAATGCCATTCTTCAGAACAATAATGCTTTGAAATATAAAGACCCTGGTTGTCCAACAATTTCTTGCTTTATTAGAGAACATAAAATTGAAAGAGCTTTACTTGATCTTAGAGCTAGTGTGAATTTACTTCCATATTCAGTCTTTTAGAGTCTCAATCTAGGTGAGTTAAAACCAACTTCTGTAACTCTTTTACTTGCTGATAGATATGTCAAAGTGTCTAGAGGAATAGTTAAGGATGTGTTAGTACAAGTTGATAAATTCATTTATCTTGTGGATTTTTTTGTTTTGGACACGCAACCTGTTGAAGCATGTAATTCATTTCCTGTTATTTTAGGATGTCCATTTCTTGCAACTTCTAATGCATTGATTAATTATAGGAATGAACTTATGAAGCTATCTTTTGGAAACATGACATTAGAGATGGATATTTTCAACATTTGCAAGCAACTTGGAGATAATAATGATTTACAGGAAGTGGACTTTATTGAAAAATTAGTTCATGTTCAATTTCAAACCACTTCTAGTGAAACTGAGATTGATGAATCTGACGATTTACAAATGATTTATTTTTAGGAAGAATCAAAGGCAAATAGTTGGAGACCAAAACTTAAGGAATTTCCACCATGATCAATTGAGTCCATACTTTCAAGTGTTCAACCACCAAAACCTAATTTAAAGCCATTACCATTCAATCTCAAATACTCATTTTTGGGAGAAAATGAAACTTTTTCAGTAATAATCTCTTCCAAACTTAATGCACATCAAGAAGGTAAGTTATTACAAACTCTAAAAATGCACAAAAATACATTAGGATGGACTATAACTAACATAAAAGGAATTAGTGCTTTGATTTACACACACATGATTTATTTGAAGGAAAATGCTAAACCCTCTAGAGAAATGCAACGAAGGCTTAATCCTAATATGAAAGAAGTAGTGAAAAATGAAGTCATTAAGCTTCTAGATAATGAAATCAGTTATCTTATTTCTAACAGCAAATGGGTAAGTCCTACCAAGTTGTACCCAAGAAGTCTGGAGTCACTATGATAACAAATGAGAAAAATGAGTTAATTCCAACTAGGATTATTACTGGTTAGTGCATGTGCATTGACTATAGTAAACTTAATTTAATGACTAGAAAAGATCATTTTCCTTTACCTTTCATGGATCAAATCCTAGAAAGAGTTACAGGTCATGAATTTTATTGCTTTCTAGACGACTATTCAAGTTACAATCAAATTGAAATTGCATTGGAAGATCAAGAGAAGACTACTTTCACATGTCCATTTGGTACTTTCACATATCGAAGGATGCCTTTTGGATTATGTAATGCATCAGCCATGTTTCAAAGATGCATGCTTAACATATTCAGTGATATGGTTGAATGTTTTCTTGAAATTTTTATGGATAATTTTTCTGTTTTTGGCGATTCATTTGATGATTGTTTGACTAACTTAGAAAAGGTTTTGAGCAGGTGTGAAGAGAAGAATCTTGTACTGAATTGGGAAAAAGGTCATTTTATGGTAACAAACAGCATTGTACTTGGTCACATTGTTTCATCAAAACGAATAGAGGTGGACAAATCTAAAATCGAGTTAATTGTTAACTTGTCAACACCAAAATCTATTAAAGATATTAGATCATTCTTAGGACATGCTGGTTTTTACAGAAGGTTCATCAAAGATTTTAGTGTAATATCTAAACCATTGTGTAACCTTTTAACAAAGAAAAATGTTTTTGAATGGACTGAACAATGTGAAAAAGCCTTTGTTAAACTTAAAAGCTTGCTTACTTCTATCCTAGTCATTGAACCTCCTGATTGGTCATTACTTTTTGAAATAATGTGTGATGCTAGTGATTATGCAATAGGTACTGTCTTAGGATAAAGAAAAGATAAAAAAACCTTATGTGATTTACTATGCAAGTAAAACTTTAAATAGTTCTCAAATGAATTACACTACCATTGAAAAAGAATTACTTGCAATAGAATTTGTATGTGACAAGTTCAGATCTTATCTTGTTGGCTCACCTGTTGTCATTTTTAGTGATCATGCAGCTTTGAAATATCTTTTTTCAAAAAAGGATTCTAAGGCTAGATTGGTACGATGTATTTTGTTACTTCAAGAATTTGATATCACAATCAAAGATAAGAAAGGCATCGAAAATGTTGTCGCAGATCATTTGTCATGATTGACAACAAATTCGAGATCTGACATCACACCAATCGATGACTACTTTCCTGATGAATCTTTATTTTCTGTCTCTACAATGCCTTGGTTTGCTAATATTATTAATTTTCTTGTTTCAGAACATTTGCCAACTCATTGGAGTATCCAAGACAAACGAAAGTTATTGAACAAAGTGAAGAACTTTTATTAGGATGACCTTTATTTATTCAAATATTGTCCTGATCAAATATTTTGAAGATGCATTCTAGACAACGAGGTAAGTAATGTCATTAAATTTTATCATTCCGAGGCGTGTGGGGGTCATTTCTCATCAAGAAAAACAACTGTAAAAATCTTACAAAGTGGATTTTACTGACCCACCATGTTTAAGGACTCACATGCATTCTGCAAGACTTATGAAAATTGTCAAAAGTTGGGATCTATTTCAAAACATTATATGATGCCTTTAAATCCTATTCTTGTCATTGAGATCTTTGACTGTTGGGGTATAGATTTCATGCGTCCATTTCCTCCATCATTTGGTTTTTTTTTTTAACTGATCAAAATGTAAGTATATTTATCGATCAAAATGAAACAGCGCTAGAAACCAGCAGGTCAACTATACAGGCATATACAAAAAATAAGGAACAAACTCCCTGGCAACCTAAATCCTAAAATAAACAACGTAGTCTAATCTATAGTAGAACAACCTGCAGATAGAAAAGACATATACAAAAATAGGGGACAAACTCCATGGAAACATAAATTCCAACAAACCTAAACCATAGCAAAACATAAGCTATGACTAGAAATCCCAAAATGCCAACACGACCAAACACCAAGAAACAACCCGAGTAGCTCCAATAGCCAGCAGAATGATACACCATCGTGCAACACCCCCGGCTAAAGAAGAAACTCAACCAACACACCATCAGAGACTAAAGAGCACCAAAACCAGAACAACATACCAATATCCAGTTCAAGCCAGACATCCAATCTCATCAACCCAAAATTGCAATATAGAAACATAACACAAATTAACAATAGTCAATACCAGCTGTAGGTGGATGACTGAGAGGTGGATCAATAAGGTTGAGAAGACCATGATCTAGATAAATATACTCGAGGGTTTGAGGGTAAACTGTGCCACCTAGTTATTGTATGATAGGGCCATGTCATAGAGGAAACAATTCAGCTGAGGTGTGCAACTGAGACACTAACATAAAGTGACTTCAAGACAGAGTTTGAGAATCAGTTTTATTCCAGATACCATCGCAAGGTGAAGGAACAATAGTTCTTGGCTTTAAGGCAGGGGGATATGTCGATATTAGAATACGAAATGAGGTTCCATGATCTCTCATTATTTTCCCCATATTACGTGCTGACAGAAGAACATATGATTAAGAAGTTGAGAGATGGCTTAACAGGATTTGAGATAAGGATTGAGCACCTTACGGTTTAAATCCGGGAGGGAGTTAATTGAGGCTGCATAGGCTTTGAAGGCCTATAATGGAGAAAGTCAACAGGGACATTTGAGTACAAGCAAAAAAAAGAGATGGGGTTTATCCCAGTAGCAAACCACCGTTTCCAAAGAAAGGAAAGAGCATAGTGTTTGAACATTATAGGAAAAAAGAGGCCTTAATAGTGCCACTCCACCAAAAATCGAGTGGGAGAATGATGAGGGGCAGTTGCATTCAAGGACAAACTTTATAGTAAGGACCGACAACTGCAAGGGTATTGACTATCCTCTTTGTGTACAATGTGGACAATGGCACCCTGAGGACTGCTCAGTTTAACCAGGGCGATGCTTTATGTACAGAGGGGAAGTACATAGGTGGAGAAATTGCTAGTATCTGAGGCTAGGATGTCATTACTATGACGAAATAGGTCATTATAAGAAGAAGTTCCCTAACAGGGCTACTGGGTAGGTACAGAGCTATAGGCAGCCGAGTCAGAGCCATCAACAATCAGTCACAATGAATATACCGATGAGATTTTCTCAATCAGGGGCAAACTCCAATCAAGGGAGGCTGAGGGAACAAAACAACCAGACCCTAAGGAGGATCTTCCACCTGACATAAGAGGAGGTCAGGGTTGCAACGGATGTAATGGCAGGTACACTACTAATAAATAACTTTAATGTGCATGTATTGTTTGATCTGGGTGCCACCCACTCATTCATTGCTAGGAAAATTATCAACAAATTAGGAAAAGGAGTAGAAGTGATAGAAAAGTGGTTTGTAATTGGAACTTCGATGGGGAACATGGTTGAAACAAATAATATATATGTGGGATTGAGGTTAGTTTAACTGGGTATGAAACTGAAGTAGACTTGATTCCTTTAGAATTGCATGATTTTGATATAATTCTAGGCATGGATTGGTTGAGTAAATACAAGGCCCTGATAGATTGTTATGCTAAAACTATTATATTCCAAACACCTAAGGGTAGGAGGATGGTTTTTGAAGGAGAAAGAATTCCCAAACCGACCGCTTTAATATTGGTTGTAACAGCTCAAAAACTTCTAAGAAATGGATGTGTCGCACCCTCACGATGATCCTCGAATGATTTTGGGTTGTGTTGTTTTTGTGAATAACAGAGTCACCACCTAATATTATGGTCACTAGGAAACCTAATTGGTCTCTCAGAGATTCTAAGGCAAGGGACTGGTTGTGTAAAGGGAAGGTATTAACACTCCTAGTATGTCATACCTACGGTAAGCTGCTTGGTGTTTGGTTTGCCTTATAATTGTTATGGTGCTGGTGTTTTCCTAGGATATGTTTTGCTATAATGAACAAACTTGGATTGGAAATTTAAAAATAAATAACCCTTGGTTAATGTGGATCACACCCTTAGATATGTCTATAAAGTACCAAGGAGAACCAATGTAGATCTCTTGAAATCTGTGCTTGATGCAGATTAAATTTATTAAGATAAAAATCCAAGGAGATTCCATGTGCTTTAAAAGCTCATTTTTCCCTTAGTATTTCAAAAGTTTGCGACTCGTAAATCGCAAGGAGGAGGGAAAAAATTTAGAAGGAATTCATAGCGCTTTAAAAGCTTCCTTTTGCCTTAGTGTTTCATACTTTTACGGCTCGTAAACCGTGGAGTCAAAAATTAAAATGTCATCAATTATAATCGAGGCTTCTTTCAAGGATGTGTGATGACTTATTATTCCTAGAAAAATATTTTGGATATTAACCACTTGGAGTTTTTTTATCCAAACATTAACAGCGAATAATAACAAGTTATTCCCAATAATATTTTGGATATTCATCCTTTTGGGATTTCTTTATCCAAACATTAACGGTGAATGTTATTCCCTAATAATATTTTGGATATTCATCCCTTTGGTATTTCTTTATCCAAACATTAACGGTGAATAATAGATGAATTCCCCCAAAATAAGATTTTTGTATTTTTTGGAATATTGGCTAATACCCTTTGGAGTTTTACAAACATGTTGTAAAATTAAAAAATGCAAGAAAACAATTTTTTGTTGTGTTTAAGAAATCCATGCGAAAACACATTTTCAAAACTTTAAATATATATATATATATATATATATATATTTTAATATAAAAAAAGGAAATTCAAAATATGTAAGGGTATTGGTCGTATGCAACAACACAAAAAAACATTTTTTTTTGTTTTTCAGACATATATATATATATATATTGCAACATTTCGTGGAAAAACCGGGTATTTTAATATCAGATTTGTATTTCCACAATATAAAAAATAACAAACCATAAACTAAATATATGAGAAAACCAACGGTATTACTCGTTTTTTTTTTTTGTTGGGTCCAGCTCGGCCCATGTGGCGGGGCTGAACCCAGCAGGCCTAGCCGGGTCACTGGCCCAAACCAGTGACCCGGTTGGGCACTGTTGCAGATTGCATGCGTGAATTACTCACACATGCACTGCATAATGCGAAGGTAATTAATTTACCTTCGCACAGTGTCCAAATCCTTTACTAAATGCAAAACAGAACAGGGAAAGAATGACTTACCTGGCGAGGCAAAGGCTGGAGGCAAAGTGGAGGAAGACGACTGGTTGCTGCTCATGAAGGATGCCTCTGCTCGTTGTTCACGGTGGAGCCAGGCTTGCTGGCTATTGTTGCTGCTTGTTTCAGGCACAGTTGTAGATGAAATGGGAAATGGTGGCCCACTGGCTAGTCGATATTTCTCCTCTGTTTCTCGTGTTGCTAGAAGGGAAGGATGGCTTTTGCTACTGCGGTTGAGGAATGGTGTAGCTTCTGCTGGTTCCATTACTGTAGCTGAGGAAGGATATGGCTGCGAAGGAGGCTATAGCTGGGCAAGTGGCTTAGCTCATTTCTGGTTGTCATGTTGATAGAGAGGGAAGGCCTATAAGTGGTGTTCACAGTGGTTGCAAGTTGGGGGAATGATGTTTGGCGAAGGGAGAAGAGAAGCTTGTGTGCAGAGGGAAAGTTTTAGTTGAGAAAGGAGGAGGAGCAGTGATGGCTATTGTGGAGAGGGAGAGCAGTGCCATCTGCCTCTTGGTTAGGAAAGAAGACCGTGAGTTTGTGTTCAGCTGAAAAGGGAAGGTCGTGCATGTAGGGGTTGAGGGGAAGAAGAAAACCAAAGGGAAAAGGCTGGAATCGGGGAGAAAAGAGTGTTGGTGTTGTGGTCGGGTGTCTATGGGGGTGCAGTGGCTGAGATGGAGAAATGGAGGGGCTCTCGCTGGTGGCTGGCTTAGAGAGGGAAAAAAATTAGAAAGATGGGGGCGACGACTTAGTTTCGACCCGGAGAAAAAATTAGGTTTTGGGTTTTTTTGTGGCTGCCCTAAATATCTCTCTTTATAAAATTTGTCCTCAGTAATTTTTTTCTTCCCCTTTGCATATAGTTGGAGGTTCACTTATATAAAAAATATCTACAAGTGCTATTTAAGGAAATATTGCAATAATTATTGCAGAGATTGTTTTCTATAACCAGCACCAACAAATTCTATATTTATGGTATTTTATAGTGTAGTGATTATTTTCCATAACCAGCACGAATCAAATCATATATATATGGTATTTATATTGCAGTAATTATATATGATTTAGTAATTATCTCCTACATATTGGTTTCTTGATATTAGCCCTGATGCTCTATGTTATTGCAACATGTAAACCCTTATTTTTTTTATTTTTTGAAAATTTATCAAAACATGGATCAAAAATTGGGTAGCAACAAGATGTTTGGGATACCTCACTTACATTTTAAACTCAGATGACAAAGGTCCACGACTGAAGGATATTCATATGGTGAAGGAATTCCTAGACGTGTTTCCTGAAGAACTACTAGGACTATCTCTAGAGTGAGAGGTAGAAGTGTCTATAGATACTTTCCCTAGAATCCCACATATAGCCCAACAACCATACTGGATGGCTTCGATAGAATTGAATGAGCTAAAGACTCAACTGCAAGAGTTACTAGACAAAGGGTTTATACGGCCCCATAATTCTCTTTGGGGAGTGCTAGTTCTATTCGTAAGAAGGAAAGATGGAACCAATAGGCTTTATATTGACTACTGTTAGTTGAACAAATTAACGATGAAAAATAAGTATCCTCTACCATAAATAGATGATTTATTTGATAAAATAAAGAGAGTCAGAGCATTTTCAAAAATAGATTTAAGGTCAGGGTACTATCAGATGAAGATTAAAGAGGCGGATGTACCAAAGACCCGCAGGACCATTGCAACCATTACAAATTCTAGAATGGAAGTGGGAGATGATCACCATGGATTTTATGTCTAGATTTCCCAAAGGTAGGAGAGGAAATGATACAATATGGGTCATCGTAGATCACTTGACGAACTCCGTATTATTCTTACCCATAAAGATGACCGATTTGGTAGACAAGCTTGCCAAGATTTACATAAACAACGTAGTATGGCTCTATGAGATTCCAATATCCATTATATAAACACCAAATATATATATAATTGATGACTCCACCATCGCTGCTAATTTCCTGAGCAGCGATGCAGTTTTGGTTGCCGATTCCTGAATCGGCAGCGACACAGTTTTATTAAAAGTTAGGGAAAGCAATTGAATTGTCTTAAGGAGCTGGGAGGGAGGGGTAAAACCAGTTTTAGAGAGACCAAAACAAGGATAAGAACACATATAAACCTACCTCAAACACCCTACCTCATTTAATAGGGAGTATAAATACAAGGAGGAGAGAGAAGGTGACCCTTCCTTTTCCCAAAGTTGTCTGCATCAGCTGCATGTTGCTCTTCCCTTCCTCCTTCCCAACAAAAACCTAAACCAAACAAGCAGAGAGTGCCTTGTGAACGCGTGAGGGAGAGATGAGACCTTGAGAGAAGATTGGACAGTTGCCTAGAGGGAAAGGAAAAGGGGGCCATAAAACATGAGAGGAAGAAGAAGGAGGAGAGCCAGCAGGAGAGAAGAAAGAATATTGTCAAACCTTCCCCAAACTTAGTTAGATTCGAAAGGTATGGGTTATGAAACTCCCTTCCTCTTCTCCTTAAGACCCAGAATCAAAAATGAAGAAGAAGACCCTAAGAAAATTGACCTAAGACCTAAGCTAGATGTGAAGGAAACTAAAACTAACTAAGAGGACAAGGAAATAAAAACAAAATGAGGCCAGTTCCCAAAACATCTAACAAAGAAAAATGAATAAAATGGAAAGAACAAATCATAGTAGAGGGTTGGCCTTAACTATAGGGTTGGCTAGCACGCATGTGTGTATTCTACTAGAATTTGTTGAAAGATTATATGTTGGAATTGATGGTTTTCAATGTGTGTGTTCTGCTGGAATTTGTTGAAAGATTATATTCTGGAATTGATGGTTTCAATATGTTAACAAAAGATTATATATTGAAATTGATGGTTTTCAATGTGTGTATTCTGCTGGAATTGATGGTTTCAATGTGTGTGTTCTGTTGGAACTTAGTGATAGTTTATATGTTGGGGTCGTTACAACATGTGTGTTGTGCAGCGAATTTGTGATTCACTGCCGAATGTCGAATGGCGTGTTCTGTAGTGAAATTGTGATTCGCTATTGAAACTGTGTTGTTTGCAGGGAATTTATGATTCTTTGCTGAAACTGAGTTGCCTGCAGCGAATTAGCATTGGCTGCCGAATCGTGTGTTCTGCAGTGAGTTTAGGAGTCACTGCCGAAGTTGAGTTGTCTGCAGCGAAATTGTGATTCACTACTGAAACTAAGTTGTCTGCAGTGAAGTTGCAGAAGCATTCACTACCGAATTGCGTGTTCTGCAATGAATTTGTGATTCGCTGTCGAAACTGAGTTGTCTGCAGCGAATGCTAATTCGCTGTCGAGTCGTATGTTCTGCAGTGAATTTGGGAGTTGCTGCCGAAGTTGAGTTGTCTGCAGTGAATTTGTGATTCGTTGCGGAAACTGAGTTGTCTACAGCGAATTAGCAATCGCTACCGAATTATGTGTTCTGCAGTGAAATTGTGATTTGCAGCCGAAACTGAGTTGTATGTAGTGAATTAGCATTTGCTATCGAATTTCATGTTTTGTAGTGAATTTATGATTAACTGTTGAAGTTGAGTTGTCTATAGCGAATCTGTGATTCACTGCTGAAACTGAGTTGTCTGTAGTGAATTAGCATTCACTGCCAAAATGTGTGTTTTGTAGAAAATTTAGGAGTCACTGCCGAAACTAAGTTGTTTTTAGTGAATTTGCGATTCGCTACCGAATTGTGTGTCCTGTAGCGAAAATTTAGGAGTCACTGTCCTAACAAAAAAATTTGTATTAGGTGGCCTATGCTAGGTAAGAATTAAGGGAAACAAACTGGCCCTAGGTTAGCCAAAAAGAGGGATAAGAATAAGAACAGCCCAAACATTCCATTACATTTAAGAGGGGGTATAAATTCAAGGAGAGGAAAAAGCGATGACTTTTCCTCTCCCCCTAAGGCCGACAACAACTCTAGTTACAACAGCCTCCTCTCTTTCAAAGAAAAACCTACCCAAATCAGCTTACATGTCATCCTTCTTGAGTGTTTGAGTGAATAGAGAGTTAAAGAAAGGAGTGATGACTGAACACATAGGAGAAGAAGAAGCCTAAAGGGCTGGCTAGAGCAACTGAAAAAAGGGAGAAAAAACAAGAGGAAGAGAAGAAAAAAATCACCAAAACCTTCCCTAGAGTTATTAGAGATCGTGTGGTAAAAGAAGTATCACTTTTTTGGTTGCTACTTCATGGTTTCAAACAATGAAAAGAGAGAAAACTCAAAAGGGAAAGACTTAAGGATTCTTACACCTATAAATTCGGAAAGACTAAATGAGAAGATTATGGAAGAATAGAGGGAGAAGGGAACACAATTTCAGAATCATTACTAGGAAAAGCATTGATGAATATGAATGATCAAACCCTAACTAAAGGCCAACTAATTAAAATAATGAAAGGAGATGAAATCATGTGATGAAATGTGTAATTTGTGATCTTGTTAGACTTCTAGAAACATGCTTGGGCTAAAACAAAATTTATGTTTGTGTTAATGTATTGATTCTACATATATGATTGAAGAACTTGTGTGAAAGTGAGATGAAGTGATGGAATGCGCAAAATTATGACCTTGTTAAGCTTTTAGAGATATGTTTGAGCTAAAACAAAAAATATGTTATGTTAATGCTTTGATTTTGGTTATGTGATTGATGAACTTACATGATTATAAACCAAGTGAATAAGTGTGTGATTATAGCATATTGTTGTGAGCATACTTGTGATAGAAATAATGAATTACATGAGTAAACTAGGAAGAAAATGGGCAACAATGTCCGACCAAAAAAGGGAAGAACCATGATAGAAACCTTACATGATGAACACTCTTAGGGAATCAAGATATAGAATGGAAATGAGACTATTGCATAATGAAGAATTCCTATTAGAATGTGTTTGATAAATTGGAATGACACAATTATTGACAATGAAGAGAATAGTTATTGGCAACACTAGGTTCGACATGGATCACTAAGTGAGAGAATTCTTGGGAAAATGTACATTTTCAATTGATCTTGCATTGTGTGACAACCTTATGATAAACTTGATAAATTATGGATAGTGAGTATTCCTGACTCTTACTCATGTTAGGATATCTTTAATAATATGGTTAAGTACAAACTATCGTCATGAAATAGAGATACCTTTATCGACTTTACTTCATAAAGCCAAATATGATTTTGTTGTGGTCTATGTCCGAACTAGGTTAGAGTATCGATAGTAACTTAGTTTTCATTGATAATTTTTTGTGTCAATAATGACTTAGTTTTTATTGATGATTTTTTTTTTATCAAATGTAAATTACATAAAAGATCAAAAATTACATCTCTGATAACCCACAGGAAACCAGAAAATAAAACATAAAAAAACCCATATTAGAACAAAGGGAACAGACTCCCTAAACAAAAGAAAAATCAAAAGCTGTCAAAAGATGGTTAGACTAGGAACCCGATCCTAGAGAAGGTGCCCAGCCTAACCAAATAATATAACTGGAAACCAAGAAAAAACCATAACAATATACATAATGCGAAGAGAAAGACCCGAAGACTTTAATGACGGGCCCACCAGCAATAAAACCAACATGTTAAACATGCATGGCCAAGGCTTCACCATGCAATCATGTAGCGGAAGGAAAGCGATTCTCCTAGAAATGAAGAACCATAAAGAACTAAAAATTGAAACTTGCAAGAGACAGCATCTACTAGCTTGAAAACATGCTCAACCATGAAGACTGAGAGCTCTTTCTTCCTGTAAACAAAACAAAGCAAAAGAAAACCCGACAAAAAAGACAACTGTAGCAAGCGACGAAAACTAACACCTTTCTCATGTAGCAACATAGTAAAGAGAGTGGTCCTTTTCATGGAAGTGCAAAACTATGTAGAAAAGTTTTTGAAATCTTTGGAACGTGGCATCTATAAAGGTGGACTTGTGTGCAAAGATGCAGTTGTTTTTTTTCATCCCAAATCAAACACACAAGCAGGGCAAGGGACACTCATCTCATTCTCAGCTGCAGCCCTTTATTCCTACTATTGAGACCTTTGATGGCACTGGAAAGTGTGGACATAGCCCGATTGATTCTTAACCAACTCTTAGCTTGACTCTATAGTAATGAAGTCTAATTGCAGTTGTAAAAAAGATGGGCATATGTCTCTTCATCTCTACTGCATAAAGAACAAAGCGTTTCTGTGGAGAGGTAGCTGAGTCGGTCCTTTATTTGGAGTCTACCAAGGGCTGCGAGCCATAGAATGAATTTAGTTTGAGGCAGAGACCATTCCTCCCAAACAACCCTGGTCCACTGGACACTCTCACCTTTAAACCTGAAGAACTCATGACCATTAACAAGAAATGTCCCCAAACCAGTATGCCAACTTTCCAGAGTATTGATTGCAGTAAGAATACCTCCACATTGTTCTACCAGCTGGTTTTTTAGAGTGCAGATGGACTTCCATAGAAGTGATGAAGTGCTCCTTACACCCACAACCAAGATTGTGGTATGAGGAATGTAATAATGTGCCACTCAACATATCCACAAAGAGTTTGATTTAAGGTGAAAGTTTTATAGCTGCTTTGCCAAAAAACCCTTGTTTCTTGCCTTGATATCTAGGAGAGTCAGGCCACCTTAATGTTTGGGAAGACAAACCTTTTGCCAGGAGATAAGAGCAGAGTGAGGTGAACAAATGTTTCTGGACCAGAGAAAGCTACGATAAATGCTATTGATCTTGGTAATAACTATACCCAGAATCGGAAAGATACTTAGCCATAATTGAACCATACCATGCAAAACTAATCTAATGAGCTCAAGGTGACTGACACGATCAAAAGATTGATGTCTTTTCCCAAGTGCAGGAGTGTCAAAGTAATAAATAACCCGGCAAGACCGGGGTCGAACCACAGAGAGGTTAATTGTATAAATTATAAATAACAATAGAACAACAACAAAAACAATCGGATGATTTGTCATTAATAGCTCATTATAAGTTATTAACATGATCATATTAATTATCTTATTTACATAACACCAAACTCTTAAATATTGTCAGGAATTCCTGATGTTAATTGATGTTAACAACAAATCAAGTTCCTTTCATAGCCTAGATGTAAGTAATACCATACAATTGGGCTATGAGAATGCTAAGTATTTGTTGTACCAAGTGTTATACAACACAAATCTAGATTAACCATTTAACAAGCAAGGTATTAAGAATTAGTAAGATAAAAAAATAAGACATGTTAATATTAAACATTAAGATCCATGTTGAGTTTACACTATATTTATTCTTACACCATTAGTGTAACCTTTTCACCTTGACATAATAAGCTTAGCTAAACATAATGAAGAAGAGAAACATAAATAAATAGAACAAGAACATAAAGAAAATACAAGTTAACTAAGTAAAGGAAATGAAATGAAAAGCATAAACAAGATATTAATGAAAGCAAAAGTTAAAAATTACAAAAAAAATATAAAGAGAGAAATAAAGAGCATGAACTTGATCTGAACAACCAAGCTCCCAAATGCATGGCAAATGCCTCCTTTTATAGCCAAAATTCAGAATTATTGATTTGATGACTAATTGTTGAGTGGGTGGCCAACTTTTGACTTGGTGAAAATCCTTATCTTCTTGTCTGAATAAAACAAAAATGCTACCATCTGAACTGGGTCCTCTGGAAAACATGAAAGTTGTAGAAAATTGACTCAGTGTTCCATGAAAAAAAATGAAGGTCATTTGGACTTCTAGAACTCCAGATATGGCCCCAACACTGAACAATGTTCGGGCTGCAGGACAAATTCGGACTTCTCCATTGTTGCTATAATTTGGACTTGAAAACGGCCTTCTTAGATCTTGATGAAAACATGAAAGTTGTAGGCCTATGTCTTACTGAATCTGTGTAAATAATTGAGGTCATTTGGACATCTAAAACTCAAGATATGATCCAATTACCGAACAATGTTCCAGTTTGGACGGCACCAACATTTTTTTTCTAAGTTTCACCCTCTCTTTATCTTCACAAATTTCAGTAGTTGAATTCATCAATCAATCCTTTAATTTACGTCATAGGCCTGCATTTAAGATGAACATTTACCATATATTAGGGCATTTTATAGTATTAGACTTGTTATTATAAAACATGCTTTAGTTAAGGAGTTATTGATACTTTAAGTGCAAAATGATGATATAAAACCTTGATAAATATGCACTTTTAAGTACTAATCAGTGACCAACATACGAGAGGTGTTTCCCCATCCAACTATGAATAGATGATTCCAATTTCTGCAGGAGAAGGGAGAATTGACTAGCCAATAATCTGTGAGGACTTAGAAGGACCCTGAGATATCAGAAAGAAAAACTCCCTTTTGAAAAGCCAGTGAGGCACAAGATGGCAAGCTTAACACTTTCCCCCACTCCATCAAAGTATATAGAGGACTTCGCAGCATTAGTATCAAGGCTGGATATCCATCCAAAAGCAAGGAGTTGTTGGTTTATTATGCTAACTGACTACATATCACACCGGTAGAGTAATAGGACATCATATGTAAAAGCTAAATAGTTGACCCCTAAAGCACAACATTTAGGGTGGAAATTTAAGTCAGTGTGTTGTGTACTCTAATTAAGCATCCTGGAAAAGTATTCCATACAAGCAATAAAAAGATAGGGGGAAAGAGGATCTCCTTGACGAACTCCGCATTACCTCTTAAAGAAACCATATAAATTTCCATGAACAACAATAGAAATGGAAGCAGTCTTAACACATTGCATAAGGAACTGAACAAAACGAGGATGGAAACCCAATAACAGCAAGACTTGTCGCATAAAAGACCACTGAACATAGTCAAAAGCCTTTCTGAAATCAATCTCGATAATACATTTAGGGGATGCTCTCTTCCTCCAATAATGTCGTAGAAGCTCCTGCATAAGGTGGATATTGTCAGCCATATTCCTTCCTTCTATAAAAGCATTATAGGCAGGGCTGATGATATCCTGAAGAACATATTCCATTCTCCCCATAAGAATCTTGAAAATACCTTATAAATAACATTGCAACAAGAGATCAGCTGAAAATCAGCTGCCAAGTTAGCATTGGATGATTTTGGAACAAAGGCAATGATCGAGTGGTTGAACTGCTTGAGCAACTCTCCATATGCAAAGAAGTCCTTGATCGTACCATAGAAATCTCTGCCAACTATACTCCATGATTTTTGATTCGCCAGTGACTTAGTTTTTTATTCCTTCTTGATAATACTTCATTGATGATTTTTTATTCGGCAATGACTTAGTTTTCGTTGATGATTTTCTATGTTAGCAGTGACTTCGTTTTCGCTAATGATTTTTTGTATCGACAATGACTTAGGTTGAACCGATGATTTTTTATGTCATCAATGACTTAGGTTTCACTAATGATTTTCTCATACCAAAAATGATCTGGTTTTCGTTAACGATTCCAGCGTCAACCTGGCCTAACCCTACTACGAGACTAAAGAATTAAACCCTAGGATTTTTATGGGTAACCTACATTTAAAATTAAGAAGAATGTTTGGATATGATGACTTTCATTGTATGACTATATGATATGTGGAACACTTGAATTTGAACATGTGTATTCTTGGGATATATATGATATTGGTTTATGCAATTATTGAATATGAATATACTGATTAGCAATCATTAGATGTATCAGGCTTTGTGAATGGAATCAAACCTTCGATCGAACAAGAACACCCCACGAGAGGAGTGGGTAGGTAATCTCCACCCATTTCTATAATTATGTTAGATCTTCATAATGAATTGCATATAAATTGACCAAGATTGAGTAATGTGATTAGATTCGACTAATAGTATCTGTGATGGATGACCGGTATTGAGTAATGTGATTGACTTCAGCTAATGGTATCCGTGATGGATGATCGGGATTGAGTAATGTGATTGGCTTCGGCTAACGATATTTGTAATGGATGACCGAGGATGAATACATTAATTAATCTCGACTAATGGTGTCCTTATTGGTTATTCTCATTGGATAATCAGGATTAAATGACAAAAAAGAAAAAATATATATATATATATATATGGGTGATGACACTCGGGTTTATGGACCAAGGGAGACCAAGGAATCAACCTTAGTCTCTAAAACTCAAGTCAAGCGAATATGTTCCGCATGTTTTGATATAAATATAGCCACGTAATTAATCTCGACTAATGGTGTCCTTATTGGTTATTCTCATTACATAACCGAGGTTGAATGGAAAGATTAGCCTCGACTCATGGTATATTTATTGGATAATCAGGATTAAATGACAAAAAAGAAAAAATATATATATATATGGGTGATGACACTCGGGTTTATGGACCAAGGGAGACCGAGGAATCAACCTTAATCTTTAAAACTCAAGATTAGCTGTGACAAGACCAAAAGATTGATGTCTTCTCCTAAGTGTAAGAGTGTCGAAGTAATAAATAACCCGACAAGACTGAGGTCGAACCACAGGAAGGTTAATTGTATAAATTATAGACAACAACAAAACAACAACAACAACAATAATAATAATAATAATAATAATAATAATAAAGAAGATGAAGAAGAAGTTGATGAGAACTTTGAGATGGAAGATTAATCTAAGGATTAAACAATGATAAAAACAAATGTCAAGGTTAGAGGATCCACTAATGGTATTTCAAACAAGTATAGTATAAACTCTTATTATTCAATTGGAAACCACACACAAAAGAGGTTCCAAAAAGATGATTTATCATAAATAGCTCATTATAAATTATTAACATGATCATATTAATTATCTTATTTACATAACACCAAAATTTTAAATATTGTCAGGAATTCATGATGTTAACTGATGTTAACAACAAATCAAGTTCCTTTCATAGCCCAGATGTAAGTAATACCATACGATTGGGCTATGAAAATGCCAAGTATTTGTTGTACCAAGTGTTATACAACACAAATCTAGATTAACCATTTAACAAGCAAGGTATTAAGAATTAGTAAGATAAAAAGATAAGACATGTTAATATTAAACATTAAGATCCATGTTGAGTTTACACTATATTTATTCTTACACCATTAGTGTAACCTTTTTACCTTGACATAATAAGCTTAGCTAAACATAATGAAGAAGAGAAACATAAATAAAGAGAACAAGAACAAAAGAAAATACAAGTTAACTAAGCAAAGAAAAGGAAATGAAAAGCATAAACAAGATATTAATGAACGTAAAATTTAAGAATTACAAAAAAAATATATAAAGAGAAAGCAAGAGCAAGTTATTGATCTGAACAACCCCACCCCTAAATGCATGGCAAATGCCTCCTTTTATAGGCCAAAATTTGGAACTATTGATTTGATGACTAATTGTTGAGTGAGTGGCCAACTCTTGACTTAGTGAAATTCCTTATCTTCTTGTCTGAATAAAACATCATTGCTAGCATCAGAACTGGATCCACCTATACTTATGAAAGTTATAGTAAATTTTCTTAGCTTTCCAGGAAAAAAAATTGAGGTCATTTGGACTTCTAGAACTCGAGATATGTGTTGAACACTAAATAGTGTCTGGGCTGCAGGACATATTCGGACTTCTTCGTTGTTATTATAATTTGGACTTGAAAAATGCCTTTTTAGATCTTGGCCTCCACATGAAAGTTGTAGGCCTATGTCTTACTGAACCTATGTAAAAATTTAAGATCATTTGGACATCTAGAACTTGAGATATGACTCAATTACCGAATATGTTCTAGTTTGGACTGCACCAACATCTCTTTTCTAAGTTTGGCCCTCTCTTTGTCCTTTCAATTTCAATACTTAAACTCATCAATCAATCATTTCATTTATGTGATGGGCCTGCATTTAAGATGAACATTTACCATAAATTAAAGGTATCTTATATTATTAGGTATGTTATTATAAAACATGATTTAGTTAAAGAGTTATTGATACTTCAAGTGCAAAATGATGATATAAAACCTTGATAAAAATGCATTTTTAAGTACTAATCAAGCCACATGTTTTGAATTGTAACAGGGACGTCACATAGCCACGGTGCATAGGAATTATGTTCCGCATGTTTTGATATAAACCATGTAATTGCATGTTTAGGATTATATGCATTTTGTGTAAAATGTAATAATGTGAAATTACCAATTGACACTTTTGTAAAAACTTGTAATAATGAATTTCTGAAAATAGGGATGTAAACATATATGCATGATGACATAATATATGAATGTATTATTTATATACCCTCTATGGCAAATATGTTAGATTATGTGATCATATAAGCATTACATTGTATTAATTAATGATGTCTATATGTTTGTTCTACAATCATCAATGAAAAAAAATGTATCACCATTTTCATGTCATTTACCCTTTTCACTATGTCATAAATTGATGAAAAATCCTGAGACATTACAACAAGCATGATCCAGTGAAGGCGCACTAGGTCTGGCACTAGCCTGGCCCAACTTTGATTAGGTGCCAAGCCTTAGGCACACCAAAGAGAATGAGCATCCTCCCTTTGACTCACCTAAGGGACAGACCCAACCTCCCTAAGGCTCACTAAGGAAAGGACCTACCTCTCTTAAGTTTACCCTAGAGGAAGAGCCCAGCCTCTATGGACTCATCTACAGTTGATATCTTGGACCCTAATCTCTTTACACCTTTCTAATCTCCCTACACCTTTTAGGTGTATAAAAATCCTCCAGTGACCCATCATATTTCCATTAAACATTAATACATATATAAGAGATATTTATCCCTCATCAAATGTTATCATAGTAAAATTACACTCCATACCCTCCTCTTCATAAAACAACAAGATTTAGGAGCTATAAATACATTATGTGACCTTCACAACAAAGGTTCACAATCTTCATTATCTACTACATATATATATTTTCAAAGCATCTCTCTCTATAATATTATTTTATTTTATCTCTTTAAAAATATAGTTAGTTAAGCATCGGAGAGTCCTCATCTCTATCAAATGGGAGCTTTTGTAAGTACTAGTCACAAGCTACATTGGCTTACCAAGCACCAAGTATAAGTTATCAATCACCTTGGTTAGGGAGAATGGATGGATGAGATTGATATGACTAATTGATTAACTAATTATGTAACCTGGAAGCCCTATTCCTAGGCTACCTATATTTTTTTAGACATTATCATTGAAAAGTTTAATTTTAAAATTACAAGAATCAAAACACAAAATTGCATGAGCACATTGTTTTTATAACTATAAACTAGCTTAGCTTGTTAAAGGGGCTTTGCAAGCAAGTAAAGAAAATGGTTCTTTTCTAATGACTAGTGTTCTTTTTCTTTGTTTTTGTTAGTTTTTAAACAATGTGGAAATAAATATATAAAAAAAACTAAATCAATAATTAATTAGTCTAATAACTATTTTATTTGTAACAGTTTGTCACCAGTCACTACTCAACATATATAAAAGCATCACATGAATGGATTTATTAGTAGTAGTTTGTCCTAAGTCACTATTATTTTTGTAACGTTTTATACATAGAATACATTTCCTACATAGCTAACTAGCTAAAAGCACCACATCTTGGTTTTATCTAAATATGACTGGATTATCTTGTTTAAAATTCAATTTGACTAAAAAAAAATCTCAGGTTGTCATTGTTTTTGTTTTTTTTTAAAAAAAAAAAACAAATTGAGATGATGGCATTTTTATTAACATGAGTTAATCTCTCAAACCTGCCACGTGAATTATTGTTGCGATGTCGTGGTCGCACAAATTAATTACCCTAGCTTCAAACACAACACACAAGATAGTATAGAGCAAGCAAGGGGTCGATCCCACGAGGAAGATTTAGTTCAGATTTTTATGCTATACATTATGCAATTTGGGGGGCTTGAATGTTATATAGGCTAAAGAAAAATAAAACAGAAAACAATCAAACAAAATTTAATAAAATCAAAAAATTATCAAGAGAACAAACCTTGGTCGCAATCACACATTCACCTATAGAAATCAGAACTGATCCTTGAAATAAAATTCCAGTTTATATTCTGAATTTTTATCTTTTCTTAACGTTGGTTAATTAACGGATCCATCGTATAACTAACCCTAACCAACAAATAATCACAGTGTCCGCACTAATGATTTAATCCAATGGTAGCCTTAAGATCTAGATAAATTCATTAATCTTAACAACTAAGTTGTCTGCTTATGTTGCTTTGATCGAATGTTCTCCCTAAGATTAATAATATAGATCCGCTACAATTATTAAACTCAGTTGCTTCACAAGTTCATATACCACAACTCCGGTTTTGATATCAAACTTAGCAATAAATTGTCTACAATAATAACTTAGAGAGTCCGCTCTAACAATTAAAATAAACAATCATATGAAAAATAAGCATAGGAGAACAAACATATTCATCATATAAACTGAAAAGAAAAGGTAAAATAGATCTCACAGTTCTTGAAATCCGAAGGTTTCCGTGTCCTTGCAACCAAGAAAATGAGTTTAGCCTTGCATGTTTGTTGAACAACTAATCAAAAAGATGGAAGAATGCATGATTTAGGGTTTCTTAGAGTAGGGGGGCGTTTTTCTCCTCTTGGGTGGCTGCCCCCCTTCTCTTCTCTTATTCTTTTTATATGCTAGGAAACCCTAATCTCTATTTTACAAAACAGTCCTCCCTTAAGTAGACAATTTACATTTAAATAGTTCAATAACTATTTTCCTAAAAAAGGAGAAATAGCTTTGCATGAAATATTCAAGCTTTGACTTAGAGGAGCTACATTTCTGAAATAAAAACTTGGATGTCGGTTTAGATGCTTCGGAACGTAATCTGGACTCGTTTCTTCACGAAACCTGTTTGCTGACAGAATTCAGTTGTCATCTTTGAAAAATCATATCTCCCTCATATGACATCTTTTTTGGCTGAAATTTGGAGCGTTTATAGGCCTTTGAGTCAGGAATCCAAAACAATTGAGTTTGAATCAATTGGACTTTTGTATCTCTAGATATTCAAGTCGGAATGACCGAAGGTCAACATTGGCAGATTGCAAGATTTGACTTTGAAAGCTGCAATTTCCATGATCTTCCTTATTTTATTGTCTTGCCTTAGATTTCCAGAAAGGTATGGATGTTAGCTTTTTAATGTCATTGGAATCACTTCATTTCGACCTTTAGAGCTCACGTTCTGCACAAAACATCGACTGAACGTCAAATCTGCCAATTACCTTCAATTTACTCCTTTTTGCATCTTTCATCCAAAAGTGCCTTCAAAACATAAAACAAAGAATATCAAGGCATTTTATATATAAAACATAGGCAAAACACTAGTTAAATGTAGGTGAAACTATCAAATAATATGGTTGCATCAATTATAGTCCCAATTATATTTAAAAAAAAATTTCTTGAATCAAGTTTTTTATTTAATTATACAAAAAAATTAACACGCAAAAAAATTAACATTTAAGAAGAAAAAATAAAACATTTAAAAAAAAAGCACTTGTTAATATAATAAAAAACAAAACATGTTGCAATCTTATTTTTTTTAAAAAAAGGGAAAAAATGAATTATATTTTATTAAATAATATCCCAGATACATTCTTAATTAATTTATTTAAATGAATTTCAATTAAAAATTTAAGTGTTGGTTTGACTAAAACAACAAATATTTCAAGATGACACAATTTCACCTTAATTAAAAAAAAAAAAACAGATATTGAAACAATTATGTTTTAGAATGAGATAGGCTAGTCTAGTTAACTCATAAAACTCGTGACTTAGATTATGAATTTTATTAGGTTTAATAAATTATTTTTAGAACATATCATTCTTTTAATCAAATGACACTAAAAGTAAACATTTACAATAAAGCAATCAAATTAAATTAAAGATTAAAAAAAATCATTAAGGGCTTTATAGAAATATTGTTTGCTAGTAATATAAAAAAATTGTCATATTCTAATTAAAAACAAAGTAAAAATTGAATGACATTTTATAAAATAATATCTCAAACATATTTTATCTAATTTATTTGAATGAATTTAGATTTAAATTGAAGGGAAAGAAGACTTTGTTTAACCTTTTTTTTAATATTGATATGACAATGTTCTGGTTTGACCCGGTTAAACACAAGTTAATCAGTAAAACTCGCAATCGAGTTGAAGACTTGGTTTGGTTGAATAATTTTTTTTTTAAAAGAATAGACATTCATAAAAGCCGACCAAATAAAATTCAAGGAAAAAAATCATTAAGGACTTTAAAAAAAAAGCTATTGTTAATATTAAAACAATAATGCTACAATCTTATTTAAAAAAATAAAAATATATATATTGAATGATATTAAATAAAATAATATGCAAAGTATATTTTAAATTAATTATTGGGAAAATTACCCGTAACATTTTATAGTTTGGTTGAAATTGTATTTTCTCACTGTATTTTGAAAAATTACAATTTCCCTCCTAAACTTTGTGCATCTTGTACCTATTGCATCCAAAAATTATTAACAAAAATTGTTAGATTATTTACATCTTTGTCATTACTTCCCATTTAATGATTAAAGAGCCTCTAAAGTGGAAAAAAAAAAGTCATTTTTTTCTTTTCATTTAATAAATAAATAACCCTTATATGAAATATTACAACTTTGAAATTAAAAAAAAAAAAAAAAAAAAAAAAAACATAACTATCACCTTCAACCTTTTCTCCTAAACTTCAAACCTCCCTTCTCTAAGTCCACACAAGAAGCTTGTAACATCCCTCATTTCTGGATAAAACGACAATCTCATATCAATAAAAAAAAAAAAAACACATAATTTTTTTTTTTGTACATATATGTTCATGGTCTTCGTATTAAAATCTACCAGAATTTGACGGATTTCCCCCATATACCGGAAGGTTCGAGGTTATTGACATGAATTTATTTACACTTCTAATAGCTCGCATCTCATAACTCAATTCCCGACCCAATCATCCTGGGTTTTTAATTTCCACACTTATACTCACTTTTATTAACCACAATATTTACGATACGCATTATATAACAAAATATCATTATGGATAATAAAAATAAATAAGTATAATTACATAGGCATGAAGCATGAATATATAAACTACATGGTTACATTCATTAAGTCAAGTTTAAACATTAATTATACAAATTAAGTTATACAAACATTTTCATATTTACAAAATACAAGGGTATACTCCCTAGGACTAGATTACAAGAAGGGAACATAAGCTAGGATCTACTCTTGTCGTGCATGTGATGATCCTGAAACAAAATACATATTATTGAAAGGGTGAATATTACAATAAATATGACAACATGAACATCTAACAATTTTAACAAGGTAACATGTATTCATAGTTCATTTGCTTCTCCCTTCTAGTTTTTTTTTTTATTTATTATTATTAGAATCCCTTCCTTGTCTAACTATTATTGAGTGTTCCCTCTGCCACTTTCAACCTTCATTCTAGACTTTATGAGATTGATCATGATCATTTTTGCTTATTACATTACCGATACCAATATCAACGGTACCATCATCATCACTCCATATGAGTTATTCCAAGGTGATCCCCTTATTCGAGATCCTAACATACACTAAATGTATGTTAGTCCATACATGATGATCCCCTTACCCGAGATCCTAGCATACACTAAATGTATGCTAGTCCAATTATGGCGATCCCCTTACCCGGGATCCTAACATACACTAAATGTATGACAGCCGATACATGGTGATCCCCTTACCCGGGATCCTAACATACACTAAATGTATGCTAGCCGATACATGATGATCCCCTTACCCGGGATCCTAACATACACTAAATGTATGCTAGTTTACGCCTCAAAATGTACTTCTTATATTTCCTTTGTCAGTGATAATTTCATCATTTGGCAATTAACACAACTTTTCACCTTGAATACTCATACATTCAGAAATTCACATTTCACATTGGTAATATAAATAAATCATGGAAATTAACTAGGAAGTATAGGTGCGATTCACCTACCTAAAATAGAAGCTCTATTTGTACTCCCTTGCTGCTGTTGTTGCTGTTGCCCCACGCCTGTGGTCCCTCCTGAAATTCACAGGTTTATCTCATAATTCTTCTCACTCAAGGATATGTTTTATTATAAATATATCAACAACCAATAAGTCTTTTTTTTTTTTAGTCATCATTTTTTTAAAATATTTTATGTTTTTCTTATTTCACCCATTAATATTGTCATTCTTTGTGCAACTGTAGTCATCATTCCTTTATACATATATTTGAACTATTTCTACTTAAAATCCGAATTGTTACTGTCTCGTTTTTGAACTATCACTGTCTAGACATTTTTTAACTGTCACTGTCTTATTTTTGAACTGTCACTATCTCATTTTTAAACTGTCACTGTCTAGACATTGAACTGTCACGGTCTCATTTTTGGTGACCTATAACTGGAGTTCTATAACTCCAAATCGAGCAAGACCAATTTCATTAGTTAGCCAACATTCAAAACTACAACTTCTATAAGGAATCTGATCCTAATTCTTTCATCCTCCTACCCGAAATCACTCTGAAAATCAAGAGACGAAACTGTCCAGATTCGTCAGCCTTTCCATTTACACACAACACATGAAGTTCTTTAATTTAGCAACTCATACTTTTTCTTCAATTTAAGTCTAAGAACTAAAATCTATAATTTAACATTCAGGCATCAATTCATAATCAACTTGAAATGACTCATAAAAGCAGGTTTAGAATACTTTACCCGATACGCATCAAAGTTTTGATCCCTCTTTTTTTTTCTTTTTAAGGGCAACCGGCCCTTCCCTCTTCTCTTCTTGTTAATCCATTTCCCACTAGTGTTTCTATCTGATTTGTAAAAATGAACATAAAACTCCCTCTTTTCTTTTTTTATGTTATCTCCAGATCTGTTTTTGGTGACAAGAGGAGTACTTATGCTCTATAATTATTCTTATTTGCATTTAGGCCTCATCTTCTTTAAGTGTATTTGTTTTGCCCCCACTTCTTTCTAGTTTAGTTTATTTCCTTTAAATTTAATCCAGCCTTGATTTTTTTATTTTTTTATTATTATATTTTTTTTTCTCGGGATTTACAAAGCTAATATTTGAAACTTCTACATATGAAAATTGGTTTCCTCCTAAATATCTCTAAGAAAAGGGGATTTCTCTTTAAGCAAGTAACCCCATTAACTTTCAATTATATCAAGGATAATGCAGTCACACCCGAACACTATCGAGCTTTTGCATTATAGTATTCAAGTTCATTCTCTAACTTCATGGGAAAAAAAAAATCAAAGTCTTTTGCAAATAGTGTCTCAAAATGGCTTTCACATTTTGAAGTCAAGTCCAAAATAATACCACAATTCCCAGCAATTGTCATCTCCATGGTACAGACAAATAGCCCACCATCACTAATGTCAGGGCCACCACACCCTAGCAAAATTATCATAGTTACTTAGAGGTAACCTAAAACCAATCTAAAATTCCAAATTACAAGATTTGTTTCTTAATGTACCATTACTTGAAATCCACCTCAAATTCTCTAGACCCAAATTCCAACAAATGCCTTACTTATTTAACAAACAACTAGAATATAAGAACCCAATTAAAAAAGCTAAGCCAAATTGATGAAGTTGTAGAAAAAAATCATATAGAAATAGATTTTTCATGGTTGAGTTTTGGGCCTGAGTTATAGTTGTTGAAAAACTTCACACAGAAATGGATTTTTTCTAGATGAGTTTTGAGCTTGAGTTGTACCCACAAAATAAGTCCCTCATAAAACGAGAAAAACTCTGATGCTTAAATCATTTTTTGAATTTGATTATTCAAGTGGCAAACAAAGTAGATAAAACAAATTAAGAAGATGAAAATGATGTTTTATAGGGAAGAGATTTGTGTGCCAATAAATTTATTTATTCTCTGGTTGAGAGGTGAGTTTGAGTGTTGTTGAGATAATTTATCATTCTTCTCTCTTGTTAAACCTAAGAATATAGCCTTGTGAAAAATTTGGAAAATATCTGAAAAATATTACCTTTCAAAAAAAGCTCACCATGAAAGGTGACATTTTTCACTGTGGTAATTCTAGCTAAGGTCATAGTTAAAGTCATAACTTGTACAATTTAATGTTCTGGTGGCTTAAAAAATAAGAAAATAGAGAGAAAGGGAGGAAAGAGAAAAGGAGGCAAGACTCAGTTTAGTACTATTCATGGATGAGGTTGAAATAATACTATTCATGGATGAGCTTTATCGATAAGCCTAAAATAGTATTATTCATGGAAGAGCCTGAAATAGTACTTTTTATGGAAGATTCTTAAATATTATTCTTTACTAAAATAGTAATTAGATGAGTCTCGATATAGTGCTAGTCATGGATGAGCTTGAAATAATACTATTCATGGATGACCTTCATGAATGAGCCCGAAATAGTTGGACGAGTCTAAAATAATACTATCCATGGATAAGCTTCGCGGATAAGACTGAAATAGTACTATTCAAGGATGAACTTGAAATAATATTGTTCATGAATATGGTAGGAAAAGTACTATTTATTGAAATAATAAATAGATAAGTCTCAAATAGATAAACCTCAACATAGTTATAGGTTATCGCGAATGTCGCAAAATAGCTTGGTTGGGCTAGGAGATTCAACCTAACTAAGTTATATATATATATATATATATCATAAAATAATACAGTTTATCTTATTTACTAATAAGACTTAGATTCATCTTGTCTTTTTACCCACCTTGTACACAATCCTCAAACTCATTATTATTAAACTTTATAATAAAGATCTTGAATTTTACATATAGATGTAAAAATAGATCCTACCATTTTGAATCTAGATTTGAAATTTTCAATTAACCTGGGATATAAATTGTAATTTTTCAAAACATCATAGAAAAATATAATTTCAACTAAAGGGTAATTTTATCTAATTTATTACATTGACTTTAAATTTATATTAAATAAAAAAAATTGAACTTATGTTTAGGTGGACCAGAACACCTAGCCTCCAAAATGAAAAGAAAGGCTATGCTAGTGGACCTCCAAGACCATCTCATGCTCTTTCTTTCTTTACTTGGCTTAAGGTACACTTCAAAACAAAATATAATCAAACAACATGTTATTTAAATACTCTACTTGTGCCAGACTTGGTAGGAAAATCAAACTAGAATATTATAAATAAATAAAAAATTATTTTTTTATTTATTTTCATTTAATAAACACCCTAACACTTAAAAAAACACAAAAGAAAATCAAGTCTCAAATTTGTTTTTGCCAACCCAAGGATAAACCAACAAGAATGAGTGGTGTCGTTGACAAAATTTAACCTACCTCTTCATTGTTTTTCAACTTCCACATCAAAAAACGGAAAGATATACAAAATAAAATTTTAGATCAAAATAAAAAAAAAAAACAAATTACAAAAATCAAAGGGACTAAAATAGAAATCTACACTCTAAAAGCAAAAACTGTAAAATTAAATAAAAAATAAGCAATTTAACAATACAAAAAAAAAAAAAAAAACCTTTATTTTAACTATAATATCAAATTGAATCTCTACATTTTCAATTTTTTTCAAACAATAAAGCATGTGTGTGTTTAATGTTGAGATGAGCCTTGTTGCAAACGAAATCAGAACAATTTCTCAGACCCAAATCCAAAAATAAAATAAAGTGATTACTGAAATTAAAAAAAAAAAAAAAAAAGGATTCAAAGAAAAAAGAACACAAAAACAGTGTGTTGTGTCCCCCCAGTGAATAGTCACTTTTTGAAAATGTAATTAACAATATAAGCAAACACGAATAATTTTGACATGAACTTTGAAAAGAAATTGTTTTACTTGATGGCTGTGCTCTTTACCAAAAACATGCCCATCATTTCCACTATTTTCATAAGCAATCCTGTTCCTTGAAAACATTGCAGACAATTACAAGCAATGCTCCTACTCATGCACTTTTAACTCGTTGCCATATCACAACACCAAATTGTCCTGAGATTTATTTGATGACTGCAAATCATGGAGCTTCACAATTCACATCCACTCCCACAATTGTTTGTTTCATCATAAATGGAAAGTAAAATCTCTGGGTTCAAACAGATGGCATGATATGAACGAGGGGTAGACAAGAATTTAAAATGAAAAATGAAAGAGAAAAAGACATCAAGGAACTATTTTCTTAATAAAAAAGGAGAACCATTCCATTCCATCCCAATTGCTTGATGAACGATTAACATGTACAGTAAAAATTGATCCAAGAACAAACACTAGGCCCTTAAAATCTGGTGCAGAATAGGAGTCAACCGCAATAACAGAACAAAAGGTCACAGGAAGCCATCAATCAGGAATCAATTACCATCACTTTAAGCAGAAATAACAAGAGCTGAAACTAAACCAGGCAGCCAATGAAATAGGAGTAGAAAATATCCAGGTATTAAAACCATACTGAAAATATAATTAATAGGAGAAACCTCAAATTAGAAATCCTCCAAGCATGCATCAGTTTCATTTCATTTACATTAGTCTTTCTATAGAAGAAGCCAGATAATGGGTCCGACTCTGCCTTGATTTTTATATTATATCCATGTTGCCCACCATTCAGTCAAGGGATGCATGCCCCCCACCGGTCTGGTGCAGCATCGCATCGATTTCATCGCCATCTTCCATGTCAAGCTGGTACCAAGCGGAAACAAAACATAAACCAGATGAAAAAAAACTATTACAGAACCAAACATCCACGAGTAAGCTTCTATGGTTGTCTGAGAATATCCTTTATAACCACCACTATGAACAATCACATCTAGTAATAGTTTGTTTAGTGCTCACAAGAGCAGAAAAAGGATGGATGTGCTCAGCGCACAAAACAAAGATCGATACAGATCATAAAAGGGAGGCTGAACTCCAAACCAAACAAACACTAAAATAAGAATTTTACCTCATCTGGAGTCTGTTCTCCACGGAGCCTGCGCCCATCAAATAAAAATGCAATCGAGTTAAACTCAACTGACTGTCTATCACAGTACGCGGTCATTAGTTTCCGCAGCTGGGTGCTTCGCTTGATCCTGAAGAACACCTCATTGCCATCCTACACTTGAAGAAAACAAAAAAGTATAGTCCATGCTAGAACAGGAAAAGTAACTACTAAGGTGCAGCTAAAAAATAAAAACAGTGAGATTACGGTATTACAATACAAAATAATTAAAAGCAAATTTCGGGAAATACACATTCAGCAGTAGTAAATACAAAAAATCGAAACTCCAAGCTAAATCCAACCTCCTCATAACAGAACCCATTTCAGCAACCAACCAGGAGATTGATATCTTAAAACCCTTGCAAACACACAAGTATTTGATAACCTTCTCTCTTTATATATATATATATATATATATATATATATATTAATCAACTCTTTACAGATCAATCTACAGAAGGGTTTATACCATTAAATATTCACAGAGCAGGAGGGATTAGGAGATTTGCTTCCCATCAATCAAAGCAAAACTAATTTCATCATGGAAACCCTAACAGAACCACAGGACTTAAGAGAAAAGAAAAGAAAAGAAATACCTGGCCTTTGACTTTGAGGTTAATGTGAGCGGACTGATCTCCTCCGGGCTTTTTGTCTTCCTCCTGGCCACTGCCACCGCCACCGCCACCGCCACCGGCGGATGCAGACATTTCTTTTTATGTTCCTAGGGATTTTGTTATATCAGGGGCTTTTTTCTATCTCGCTCTGCCACTACCAATAAGCGCTGGAGGACAAAACGCTTCCCGCTGCGTTTCATCTACGCTACTTTTTATATATCATAATCAAAACCCACACTACACTCGCGGAGGGTCGCGTCCGTCGCCCTATCGCGCGCTCTCTCTCTCTATATATTATTAAATCTCCTTTTTTTTATTTGTTGTATGTGAGCTTTTCTAATTAATAATATTAAAATTAGTAGTAACAATAATATTTTTAAATTTTTTTTTTTTATGATATAGATTAAAATATATAGTCAAATCGGTTGATGAGGAGAGAATGGTGTTATAGGAGCGTGGTTGGCGCGTGAAACAATATCTATTTGATAAGACTTTGGATTCCATGTTGGATTTTGAAGCGGCTAGAAATGGAAAGGTTGAGTGGACGGTTGGGATGGAATGGGTGTGGAAAGGAATCGGACGGACGGATGAGTGTGAGTTTAGAAAGGCTGGGGTTGGAATTTGGACTCTACGGTCATTATCTCTGCTTTTTTATAAAATATTACTTGTGAGAGTACGATGTGTACTTCTTGATTTATTTATTTATTTTAATTGGTGGTGGAATAGAAATAGATTCTTCCTTATCTGTTGATGGCAAGGGTGTGAATTCCTTTCTGTTTTTTTTTTTTGAAATGATTGAAATATTTTATATTAATTTAAAAAATAAAACAAAACAAAACAAAATAATTTTTATTTCATTTTAAATCTTGATCCATTTCAGATTTTTCTGTTAAATTTCAGCTAGAACATTCCAATTTCATTACACATATTTTATTCTACTCTTAAAAAGTCATTTAATCAAAATTGAACCTTGTTTAATTTCATTAATTAAACCACCCAAGTATTTTCAATAACAAAGATATTAATTTTTTAAATTAGATTTATAACTAATATATATAGTTTATATTCGTGTTGTTTTTTTCATGTTTATACTTTGTAGAAATTTGAGCAAAACAAGAGATGCTTTAGATTTCATTAACCTTGATAACATTGACCTAACTTTATATTTAAAGTATTTATATTAAAACGTTTTATTTTCATAATATTTTGATATTTTGTTTAAGTTGAATTACTTTAAGTTAAAGATCTGTTTAATCTTGACTATTTAGAAAAAAATAAAACACCTATCAAAACAGAATTGACAACCTTAGTTGATAGTGCTGATTTTTGTTTGTATTATCAATTTGGTTAATTTTATCTCAAATCTTCTTGATTTGTCTGCTGTAACTATTTTAAAAAATATTTAATTTTAGTATTTTAAACTAATTCTCTTTTACGTCTGCTAATAAAAACTCATCTTTTGGGAAAAAAAACTTTTATAGGTTAATAATTATTTTTATCTTTTCTTAAACATTAATAAATTATAAAGAGATAAAAATGATTTGGAATGATGGGTCTAAATAAATCATATAAATTAACACCTTATTCTTAATATATTCTCAAATTATTTGTATAGTCGAATACACAACACCTGACCAAGTTTAAAATATATTGATTTTGAAAACAACATATACAAATATTTTGCATATAAAATTAATTTGAAATTAACACTAATAACAATTAAAACAAGTAATCAACAACCCTAATTATTTAGCATTGGCTCTAATACCATTGTTTGGTTTTTCGAAACATATACACGTAGCGAAAACTATAAATTTTTTAAAAAATAAGAGTCTCAAGGATCCCGTTGAACAGATCTAAAGTTGTTTAAAGTTTGTGCGAAAATTACCTAAAGATCATATGTTTTTTTTTTTGCTTTGAATATTTGCTTCAAGGATGGGTTGTCACAAACCACAAACTGTCCAAATGTTTAGCCTCTAATGATAATCCACACAAAATTTCATTGAAAAATCTCAAAAACCTTTTTAAGAGAGAGGGATTGATATACTTTAAATTTTTTTTTTCTTCTATGTTTTAAGTGTTTACATATTATGTACTCTACTCACCCTTACATCACTACTTATAGAGAAAATAAAAAGTATAACATTCTATTTATAAGAAAATCTAAAAAATTTATAAATAGCAAAATATCAATTTTCTCTATATATAATATCACATGTATTATTTTAGGCTAATTTTAGAAATTTATTCAATTAGATCTTTACTTGATTGTTTTTAGATCTAGAATTGTAAATCTCTTATATTAATTTCATTATAGTCCTCAATTTTTAAAATTTATTTACAATCATGTTACACTTTATTAATTATCCCATGCTAATTTCTAACCAATGGTTTTTAATTGTGTGACCCATTAGGTTTCCTAATAAATTGCTCCAAATATAAATAATAATCCTAAATGAAATATGATTAAATAAATTAATTTATTATTAATTCAACAATTGATTGATTTATATTTGAAAATCAAGTACAATGTTTAGCAACCTGTTATGATCCTTCAAATATTATGAAAGTCATAAGTGGTCTGATTTAATTTTTTAGTGACCAAATTTTTAGTGTAATTATTATCCTTTCATCAATAATTTTCTGATTTAGACATTATAACATGAAGTGTCTGACTATGTCAAATCATGTTTATTCTCAACACCATAATCATTAATTCTTTAAATAATATTTGAAACTGTTTTCAAATTTCGTTCCACTTTATGTGAGGATTTATAATTAATAAAATTTGATAATATATGAAATATTTTTTTTAATTCCCCAAGAGTGATGAATTTTCTTTTAATTATTTTAGATACCTTTAATATAATTCATATTTGTTACCATTAATTAAGACAACATGTAGTAGGATCAAAATACAACATTCTATATGTAATACCCCACATTTAATTGGAACAAGTAATTATAATATTGCTCAATCCATAGAAAAATCAAGGCCATTTTTCAAAAATCAATTTTTACTAAAAATTTGTTATCAACATAAATCTTCTCCCATCAATTCCATTTCTCATTTTCACAATTAGATTCAAACATCCTAGAACAAATCACATACATGGATAAATCACCTCTATTATATATTACACTTCTAAATATTACTAAAATACTAGAGTAATTACATTACATTAATTTTACATGAAAATGACTAATCCCACATAATATATTTTCATATGCATTTCAAAATATTTTCCTGTAAACTAGAAGTCTATTCTATTATTATGTTTACATCAATATATTCAAAAGACTATTGCACTACATTATCTTCTTCTTCTTTTTTTAAATGTAGTTATTCAGATCAACTTATGCATATTTCGACTAATCCCCGAAGCCTTGAAATTACATTACATTATCTTAATTTATAATTATGAAGTCTTTTACAAAATATATTACATTCTATTAATTTAATCTATATCTATGGAATCAATCACTTAATTCACTCCTATGTCTCTGGTCTGGAATGTGAAGGTCCTGTACAACAAACATATAAGCTATAAGAATTAACTAGATATGTGACCCACGCTTCGTTGTGGGTCAAATATTTTTATTTTTTATAAAAAATTATCCATGCAGGTTTTTTCAATGCATTTTGATAGTTCAAAAAATATAACAAATCAAAAAATTTATGCACATATGTAATCAAATAAACTAAGAATTATGTACATTAATAAATCAATAAAAAAATCATTAATGACACCTAAAAACAAAACTTGAAAAACCGAGAGATAAATATAGATCAAGATATTGATTCTTGAAAAATAAGACATTAAATTGATTGAATAAAATAAAAAGAAAAAAGAAATAACATGTAAGGCTACACATTTAGAATATCATCTAAAAATAAATATTTTTTATTTTCAAAAACATAGTTTATCTATATAAAAGATAAAAACAAAACCATAAATGAATTAAAAAAATCACACCAAAAATTAAACATATAACAAAAAAATCCATATTTTTTAAAAGATGTCCTCTGAACAAAATAAAAGAGAGGAGGTTTTATCTATTTTTTTTGTTTTTAGTTTTTTAATCATTCATGTTACTTTATTTCTTTTCAATTGCATTCTTTAAAGTTATATTTTCACGACAACCATAATTATCAAACTCGGCCTGGGGGTTGACCCGGCCAAGGGGCAGGGTCTCAGGTTACATTGGTTGACTCGAGCCAACCCTGAGAAATTAATTTTTTTTTTTAGGTTTTAATATTTTATATGAAAAAATTAAGAAACAATCCATGTGGATATAGACTATACATGTTGTAAATAATTAAGTTTAAAATATTATTGTAAATTTTTTTTTTTTTATCTCATATTGAAAACATACTATCTTATTTTTTTAAGTTGAAGTATTTAAACCAAAAAGATTTTTTATCCCACATTGAAAAAACATAATTTTTTCTTGTAAACGTAGAGTATATATACTAAAAGGTTTCAAATCTCATATTGAAAAAATAAAATATTCTTTTAGTATTTATATAGTAAACTTTGAAATGAGTTAATAACCAACTAAAAAATATGAAAAAAGATAGGTCTCTGGGTAGGAGAAAAAACACATAAAAAAAAGAGTTTCTATTGGGTTTTGCCAAGTCACTCGAGTTTCGGTTTGACCTGATGGGTCGACCGATTTACTTTAGGCTCATTGCAGGTTCAAATTTTAAATGAAACAAACATGACCAAGGTCCCAAGTCATGGGTTGACCAGCCGGGCCAGGCCTGATAATTATGATGGCAACCATACCAGACCTAAGGTATTGAGTGTGACATGTTCTGTTAGACCTATGATATTAAAACATTCTTTTAGTTATATAGTAAACTTTGAAATGAGTTGTTAACCAACTGAAAAAAATATATATAAAAAAAGAGGGTTTTCTAGATGAGAGAAAAAGCACACTTGAAATTTTTTTTGAGTCTTTACTGGGTTTTGCCGGGTCACTCGAGTTCTAGTTTGACTTGACAGGTCGACCAATTTACTCCAGGCCAGTTGCAGACTTGCATTTTGAATGAAACAAACCTTGCCAAGGCCCCGTGTCGCCTAAAACAATTTTAAAAAAATATTTGAGATTTTAATATTTTATATGAAAAATTAAAAAAACAATTCATGTTGTTATAAGTTATACATGTTATAAATAATTAAATTTAAGAAATTATTTTAAAAAGGTTTTTTTATCCCATATTAAAAATATATTATCTTATTTTTTTAAGTTGAAGTATTTAAACTAAAAATATTTTTTTTTATCCCATATTGAAAAAACATAACTTTTTTTTCTTGTAAATATAGAGTGTATGTACTAAAAGGCTTTAAATCATATATTAAAAAAAGAAAACATACATCTAGTATTTATATAGTGAACTTTAAAATGAGTTAGTAACCAAATGAAAAATATGAAAAAAAGGAGGTACTTGGATAGGAGAAAAAACATATTTGAAAAAAAAAAGGTCTCTACCAGGTTTTGTCGGGTCACCCGAGTTTTGGTATTCGGGTCCCGATTTGACCCATCGGGCTTGATAATTATGATGGCAACCATGGTAGACCCAACGTATTAGGTGTGACATGCTTGCCAAACCCATAGTATTAGGTCTGGCTTGCCAAGCCAGACCCAAGCCTTGGGTCTAATGACCATGCGAGACCCAAGACAATTAGGTCTGGCAGCCATGTCAGACCCATAAAACTTTGGTTAGGTGGTTATGCCTTGACCCAACACGCACTAGCAGCTTTCATAATAAAAAATAGAAAAGACAATGCCACTCATGCTCCTCTGAACATCTACAGTGTAATCTACAGTGCAAACATTATATATACACAATATCAACACAATGATTTTCCCATTTTCCCAAGTGTTTTAAAGTATAGTATAATTAGTTAAATACTATTCTTTTTTTCTTTAACATCACAACATATACACAATTCTTGACTTGAAAGATTCTACTAGTTATAATTAGTCTTTTTGTCCCTATACGGGTATTAAAAAAAACAATAATTCATATGCTCGCCTACATATCCGATAACCCCATATAGTTATCAATAAATCCGACAATTCATTCAATTGCTAAAAATCCTAGTAATCCCCTATGATTACCCATAAATCCAACAATTTATCTACTGTCTTTAATCCAGTAATCTTTCATGGTTGCCAATAAATTCGGTATTTTTCTTTAATTGCTAAAATACGATTACCCCTCTTGGTTACCATTAAATCCGACAATTTCTCTCAATTTCCACAAATCTGGTAACCCCTCCCGGTTACCAATAAACCTAGCAATTTCTCATAATTGCCACAAATTTGATAACCTTTCCCGGTTACCAAAAATCACTATATTAAACTATTTTTTTTAATACCTCCATGCAAGGATTATTCATTCAAGATAGATGAAATAATTAAATACAAGCTACAAAATAAATTTCTAAAAAATTCTAAGAAAGATGTAAGACACCTATTTATTGCCCAAGACAATCCTACTTCTCTTGTTTGATGTCCTCCTCCAGAAATCTCCCTTGAATTAACAAGATTTCACACATTAAACTATATTTAAGATTTTCAAAAATTTAATTTCCACTTATACCATCATTTCCCCCCCCCCCCAACATTTTTCATGCCAAACCTCATTTAATTCTATCATATAATCAATTACACCTTTATATATATTAATTACATATAATTTATATGTTTATAACTAAAACTTCTATGATTGCATTACTTTTTTCTTTTATGGCGAAACTTCCCTTATAAGAATTAGTAAGATTTTGTTTCTTAATTCCACCTTATTCTACTTGATATTCATTTATCTAATTCAATAACACCCTTTTTATTTTATTTACACTTAATTCTATTCATTACTTAATTTTGATCAAAATTTTCTATTTATTTCCTTTCATGGCTGATTCTTCCACTTATCAATACCATGACCCCTACATCAATATTTCTTCTTTTTCTTGATTTCACTCTGATCACACATTTACATATACAAACTCATGTAAATTAATTACTTTAACCTTTTTCCAAATTTCCTACCCAAACCAGTTTGTAAGTCCCACATAAATTTTTTTTTGTTAATTTCTTTCATAACTTCACTAGATTCACAACGATTTGCCATCCACTAATCCAACCTAAAAGATAATCCTTGAAAGCCCTAAACTCATCCATAACAATCATAACATTTCCTAATTATTATTGAAGAAATTCAACTAAAATACACTTCACTCTTACATAAGCTTGTTAAAAATCAAAGAAACACCTTACCAAATTAGTGATCTCAATCCTTCAAGGTGCTCCAAGTAAACTTTTAGAACTCCTCTTCAACCTTGACCATGACGTTTGCAGAGGCTATGACAATTACAAAGAATGTGGCAGTTTTGTATTTTGAGGTTGAAAACAATACATATCTTAATTGATTGCAAGTTGAATATGTTATGATCCTCTTTAGATTGTTCTATAATATTCATGTGGTTACCGCTCTAAAACATGTATATTTGAGAGACTCATAATCTCATTGAGTAAATGCTTTTAATCTTAGAAAAGGCTTCTTCTCTATTGTATTAATACAGATTAAAAATAAACCATTGAAGCTATGAAGTGCCTTTAAAAAAAAAAATTTACCTATCGGGCTAGATAAACTTACCTTTCTCTGCCCTAGGAATGTTCCAAAACCAAAGGCCATACTTTTCTATAAAAGGGAAGCATTTAGTTTGGTCTCATCCAAGAACTAGTAACGCGTAAACCATGTTAAACCAATATTGTAAATGCAGGCCACACAAGCAATGTAGGTCTTCATTAGTGAAATGCTTATAGAATCTCCTATAAATGGAGGAAGTCTAACATAATGCCATTGATGGTTAATGCCCAATAATAGCCAAGCCTCTCTCCGAACATGATTGTCATCATCTTAGACATAAATTACAGCAGCCAATGGTTTGTTGCTGATTTTTATAAGAAATAATTATTTATACAATCAGGAACACAAATTAAAAAAGACGTATTCCACTTATAAGATAAGACAATAAACAAGGTCGGTTAATGTGTGAAAACAATTTCTAAAAATAGGTCGAATTGGGTTTCAAGACCCCCTGCCTTTGAACATCAAATGAAGTAGGTGGCATTACAGCTTTATTGAGCACTAAACAAAGATACATACATCAAGCATAACAAACAGACTATGGTGACCTACATACCTTTCATGTTGTAATTGCTAAATGGGTGCTTGAAAAAACCGTATAGAACACACCAAAAGTTTTATAAGCCACAATCATGGCTACAAAATGCTTATTGAAGCACAATTTTCCTTTTCACTATGACCCAATCACCAGTATGCCTGAGAGGATAAATATAAGAAAGCTTAGAAAGCTAATCAAATATTTAGGCTAGGGTTCATGATCTTGAAGAAGGAATATGTAAGGTAGCGAGAATTCAAAAAGTAATCATCCAAGAATGCTTATGCCTAACATGTTTAGTTTATATATGCTTTGTTGAAATAGTTCTTTAATATGTTTGCTTGAACATACACTGATATGCCTGGATTGGATACTAATATTATGGTACATAGGTTTTCTCTGATAGATGGGCGTAAACTCGTAAAGGTGAAAATAAAAAAAATGAGGCTAGACATTCTAATTAAGGTGAAAGAAAAGGTGAGGAAGTAATAAGATGCATGTTTTCTACAAGTAGTAAAATACCCTTAACAGGTATCAAACATAATGGAAATGCCCAAGAAAGGTAATGAAATTCAAAAATGTATGGATTTTAGGGACCTAAATAGAGGTAGCCTGAAAGAAAAATTTCCACTCCCTCATGTTGACATGCTTGCAGATAATGCTTCAAAGAAGTCTACTTATTCTTTTTATGGATGAATTCTTAAGGTATAACCAAATTAAAATGGTTGAAGAAGATAAGGAAAAGACTAGCTTTATTACCCCACAAGGAACTTTATGTTACAAGGTAATGTCATTTAGTTTGAAAATTATTGGGGCCACATATCAACGATCAATGGTAACACTTTTTCATGATATGATGTATATAAAGATTGAAGCAAATATCGATGATATGATCACTAAAATCTAGATGGAAGAAGATCACATGTAAACTTTGAGGAAGCTCTTTAAGAGATTAAGGAAGTATTAGTTAAAGTTGAATCCAGCAAAATACATGTTAAAGGTTAAATCTGGGAAGTTATTGAGATTTGTGGTAAGTAATAAAGGAATCAAGGTAGACCTGACATAGTCAAAGCCATCCAAGAAATGCATGCCCCCCAGATTGAGAAAGAAGTAAAGGGATTTTAAGGAGGCTGAACTAAATAACTTATTTTATCTCCTAGTTAACAACTACATATGAACTGATCTTTATGTTGATGAGAAAGAATAACCCTGGAATTCGGAATGAAGATTGTCAAGAGGCTTTTGATAAGATTAACACCTTGTGAACCTACCTTTATGAGTTCACCAATTCCTAAGAAACCCCTAATACTATACTTAACAGTCAATGAAGTAGCCATGAGTAGTGTGCTAGTACACCACAAGATACGAGAAGAAAAGAGCAAGCCATTTATTACATCAGTAAGAAGTTCACTGATTGCAAAACACATTACAATATGATTGAGAATTAATGATGTGGATTAACATATAGCGCTAAAAGATTATGCTGGTATATGTTGCACTATACCATATGATTTATCTCCAAAATAAATCCCCTAAAGTATATATTTGAGAAACCATATCTGTCAAGTTGGATTGCAAGATGAAAAGTTTTGTTGTCCAAGTACAACATAGTCTACATTCTAGAAAAGCTGTAAAGGGAAGCATTATTGCTGATCATTTGGCTAACAACGCCATTGAAGAATATGAACCTTTGAGCTTTGACTTCCCAAATAAAGATGTCTTGATAATTGAAAAATAAGAAGGGAATGATTAGTGGACAATGTATTTTGTTAGGGTTGTGAATGTATATGGTAATGGAACATGTGTTGTCATAATTTCTCTAGATGATAGACAATATCCCATCTCAATCAAACTGTACTAACAATATAGTTGAGTATGAGACATACACTCATGGCCTAAAAGTAGTTGCGGAAATGAAAATAAAGAAGTTAAATGTATATGGAGACTCAATGTTGATAGTCTACCAAGTAAAAAGAGAGTGACAAACCAAAGATGAAAAGTTGAAAGCCATATCAGGAATACCTTTCCAAACTAATAAAGGACTTTGATGAGATATAATTTACACATTTAGAAAGGAACAAAAACTAATTTGTTGATGCTCTAACAACTTTAGCCTTGATGGCTAGATTGATTGTGGGGATCAAGTACAACAAATAAGCATAAAAATCAGAAATTCCCCTACTTACTATTGCTTAGTAAAGGAAGAAATAGATGAGAAAAGCCTTTGTGCTATGATATAAAAAATTTTGTCTGGTATCGAGAACATCCCAAGGCTTTTTGTAACATTCTAAACTTTTTGTATAAGTTTTTATCTTTCTAATTGTCTTATACATCAAATTTAAGGGTAAATCATTTTTTATACCACCATAAAAATTATTTTAAATTCAACATCTAATGATTTAATTAAGAAATATATTGATACACAAGCTTTATTTATACTTTTTGTGAGCATATCACTTTTCAATTTAGTCACATGAAATTTATTTACAAACATTCTTTAGACAATGCTAAGACCTATTCAATATAGAAAACTAAGTAGTTTGGTAATTCTTCACGAGGAGTTGCGGTTTCCTAAAGTAATTACTTGTAAAATATAAAAAATCATAAAACTTATAATGAGTATTTACACCATCAAGGTTACTAACATTTATCAATAATGTAAGAGCAACCAATTTCACTACTTTTTTTTTTTTTTGTAAATGCATCAATCTATGCTAGATTCTAATTTAATACATTTCCATCAACATTTGATGAGCTTCTATTCCACCATTATACCCATTTAACTACCATTATCATATCATAGCAACTCTTGTTCACAACACATTTAACATTATGACTCATTCCCTCGAACACATTTAATTTGTACGATCGTTTGCATCTTACAACCATCTTCAACCCATAGTATATTTCATTTCACATTTGCCTATAGTTCACACCGTTGTTCTATTTTACAATGCATTTAATTTATGTCATTTTTTGTTTCACAAACATGTTTTTGCCCTTTTTTCTTTTTGAATATTCAATTTATTCTAACCAAATACTCATGTTATTCTAACTCATTATACATCATTATAGCTTCCCATATATGATTTATTTCATATAAACATTCATGTTCTCTAAACACACATTTTATCATTTTAATTTTCTCACATATTCTAATTTCATTTATTGTCAATTCATTCATAAAAATAAATTATACATCATTCATTTATTGTTCCCTTGTATTTTGGCAAAGTTTCCCTAGATATAAGCCTCCCTAAAATTTTCTTCCTATAACAAAATATAACAAACATCTTAAACAATCAATCTCATCCATTCCTGAATTCTCATGTCAATTTCCCAATACTCTTGGGTAGCTAGCCTACCCCACGATCTCTATATTTCATCAATTATACATATATAAACATTTATACCAAATCATTATTCATACAACATATGAACATCACATGTATATAACTAATATCAATGATCCTATTTTTCAATCATGTATCTGAAAAGTTAGCCTTTTATTTTGGATACTCAAGATTCCATTTATTAGTATTTCCTTGATATTCAATCCCTTAGTCTCTACATTCATGAATGATGAACCAATGCCAACATTAACAAAACTATCGTTACCATCCACACATCTGGATGGCTAATCAATGTCGATATCAACTATGTTGATATTATTAGCATCCACACACTTGGATGACTAATCAATGCCAACATCAGCTAGCCTGATATCATTAGCATCAACACACTTGGATGACTAATCAAGTAATTTCAATCAACTATCCATTCCAATCTTGTCCTTACTTTTCTTTCCTTTCTTTATCTTTCTTTAGAGGTATTATCAAACATTTAAACAAAAGACAAGCACTATTAACTTATTTAACTTAAAAGTAAATACTTTAGATGCCATAACCATAGTCTTGTCAACACAATGAAATAAGTATCATTTTCCTAACTTTAGAACAACCAACATTATCAACTAGATGTTAATTAACTTATCAGTTTCTGATTTTACAGCTGATTAATTAATTTATTACCTTTAAGATCCACTATTGTGGAGATAGAATTGAGATATTAACTAGTGTCCTTGCAATCATTTACCATTATGCATCAATATATATGATATATAATTGTTACGATCATTTAAGATTTATATATGAATGTTCATTGTTGCAATTGATCACAAGCCATATACATACATACAAGCTTCCAACCTCATAGGCGTATTTACATTGTAATTGTTTTCCTACTTGCCGGTAACATTCATATAATAATAATATTTCTCATGCTCATAGGTGATTATTCATATAATAATAATTTTCATGCTCGTAGGCAATATTCTCTCATGGTACACAGTTGAACATAATACTTATAATTTATATTGCATTCTAGCATTAGCAAAAAATTAAAACAATTAAAGAAGTAAATGGGCGACCCTTCTATAACACTCATAAGATGTCATGTCCCACCTCGAACACTTCTACATTTCAATAGAACATCTCGAATCAATATTCAAACCTTTCTAGTCATTTATCACATTTACTAATTCACGTAATCGAATACTTTCATAAACAAGTTCATGGATATATTATTTTTATTTATCATTTCAATTTATTTACATTAGCATTTTTTTACACTGACATGTAATGTCCAAATGACTCAATTTTTTATTGATGATTTTTTGATGTCTAAATGACTCAATTTTTTTATCAATGAATTCTACCCAATAATTCAAGTTGAGTTCAACATAGTCAATGATATCCTTTTTAAGATAATCGTTCCCTTTACCATATTCATAATTTTGACCAAGTAAGCTTTTGCCTCTTTTAAACTTTTTCTTGATTAAACATTTTACTTTACACACTAATTTAACATACTTATCAACCTAAAATACTTGGAGAAACATATACCCAATAACTGTTCAATTTCATTTAAACCCTTTTTAAATTTCATATTATCCATTGAGTAGGAACAGTGACTTAATGAGTTGTAATACTGAATTAGTGAGTTTGAGAACAATATATTCAAAAAGCTATAACTTTGTGTACAATCCAATATGGCTCACTCCCAATAGTGAAGTTATGGATCATCATATCATGCACAACAAGTCCAAAATTCAATTCAATCAAACAATTAAATTACCCAATATAAGCAAAGAACCGAACTAACATGTAAAATGATGAGTTACTATTAGGAAGAGCAAGTTGGGATGTTTGTTTACAATCTCTACTAACCAAAAGGAAGCCTACACCTAGGCAAACCTCCACGTGGAATTTCAGGCAAATCTAATGGTGGACGAAGGAGAAACAAACTAGTGATTGTGACTGACTCGAGGTGGGTTTTGCCAGAAACATTTTGCCTGTCATATCTCTCATATGAAGGCTGATAATCACAATCTTTTTTGTCAGATTATAAAGGGTAATGAGTTTCATAATATATCTAAGACTCAGATTATTATGGCTTTCAGAATGCTGACTGATTAGTACATAAAATTGTATTGTTATCAAGGTTTTATATCATCATTTTTCACTTGAAGTATCAATAACTCCTTAACTAAAGCATGTTTTATAATAACATATCTAATAATATAAGATACCTTTAATTTATGGTAAATGTTCATCTTAAATGCAAGTCTATCACATAAATGAAAGGATTGATTTATGAGTATAAGTACTGAAATTGAAAGGACAAAGAGAGGGCCCAACTTAGAAAAGAGATGTTGGTGTAGTCCAAACTGGAACATTGTTTGGTAATTGAGTCATATCTAAAGCTGTAGATATTGGATTTAGGTATGTTTTATATGGATGGAGAAAAGAGAAAGGGGGTTGTTTGTATTTATCTACAAAAATGCCACTACTTAGTTTTTGTGTAATTTTCTGTATTTTTATCCGACCATCAGTACTCTCTCAGAACCTTCTCAAACTTTGATTGACATGAAAATTTAACCCAAGATAGAACAATAGGTTTGGAAACTCCGCATAAAATTTCATTTAGACCCAATGATCAAACTGAAATGTATGCTTAATATCATAAAACTGAACAGTAAGTAATTTTACCTAAAAAATATAAATTTTGCATACTATTTTATTTACTTAAATCATCATAATGTTTAAACTAATTCATTGGAGACTTTCATCTATGATCATCAAAAAAATTTCCTAAGAGTTTTCACCACTTTCAGTCAACTAGCGTGATTGTACAGGTTGTTTATACTGAAGTTCAACATTTGTCTCGTGTAAGGTCATATATTAATTTATTTGGAATTCCCTTCTATATTTTCTCTAAATATTTGTACTCCAAATTTATAAAAAAATCTTCCTTTAAAATAAATATGTTACCCAATCAGGAAGCTTACACAATTTATCACTAATTAACATTTAACATACCGATTTTATTACTTCATTCAAAGGGCAAGTTACCCAAACACAAACCAAGGGCAGGTCATCTTATCAGAGACCATGAGTAGGTTACCTGAACACATACTATGAGTAGGTCATCCAATTAGAGACCACGGGCAAGTTACCCCAATACAAACCACAAGTAGGTCACCTGATCAAAGACCACGAACAGGTTACCTAAACATAAACCATATATAGGTCACTTGATCAGAGACCACAAGCAAGTTACCCAAACACAAATCACAGGCATGTCATTTAATCAGAGACCATAGGTAGGTTACTCAAACACAAAACACGGGTAAGTCACCCTATTAGAGATTATAGACAGGTTACCCAAAAATCAACCACGAGCAGGTCACCTGATCAGAGACCTTGGGCAAGTTACTCAAGCACAAACCATATGTAGGTCACCCAATTAGAGACCACATGCAAATTACTTGAGCACAAGTCACGAGCAGGTCACCCGATCAGAGACCACAAATAGGTTATCTGATCATAAACCATAGGCAGGTCACCTGAACGTAGACCATTCATGAAAAATCTTAGATATTTTCATGTAAAGGGCTAAAGCTTAAATTCCAAACACCATTTTCTTTTCTTTATAAACTTACTTTTTAAAATCCTTTAAAGACTTTATATTATAAATATTGTAAATAAGAGGAAACTATCATAACCTAATTTTGTACCAAAAAAATGTTTTTATAAAAATGCATATTTTTCTTTTTTATTTTAAAATCCAAAAATAAAAAATTTAAAATAAAAAATTTGTTTTAGGACACAAGGAGATAAGTCTTCGAGTTAAAAAAGACCAAAATGTTACATAAATAACAAAATTAAGGTATATTGACAATATAGTTTGAAGAAAGACTTAATTTGAAATAAAGTTTAAGGTTGTAATTTGATTTGACCAAAATGGAAAGAATTGATTAAGTTCAAGAACTTAGTTAAAACTTCTAATGGGTTTTGAAAAGTTAGTCAAGGACTTAATTGAAGAAAAATCAAGTTTGAAGGTCTAATTCAAATCAATTTGTAAAGATTGGATGACAGGATTATGAATTTATATGTAAGAAGTATTCCTAATATTAAATAATTTTTTTTCATTTTATATGTTTTGACTTTGGAATGGCTAAGCTTGACCATAAAGCTATGGTCCACTCTACTAGGGAGGCCCAACTTTAACCATTAGAAAGATCAACATTTAGAAAACATAATAGTATCTTAGTTTATATCAAACAAATAAACAATGCAACTTACCTTAGGTCTAATTCAAATCAATTTGTAAAGATTGGATGACAGGATTATGAATTTATACGTAAGAAGTATTCCCGATATTAAATATATATTTTTTCATTTTATATGTTTTGACTTTGGAATGGCTAGGCTTGACCATAAAGCTATGGTTCACTCTACTAGGGAGGCCCAACTATAACCATTAGAAAGATCAACAGTTAGAAAACACAATAGTATCTTATTTTATATCAAATAAATAAACAATGCAACTTACATTAGGTAAGATGTACTAGGGGTGCTACGTCTTCTCTATACATAACTAGTCCCTTTATCCAAAATTTGAGACTAGTTAGGGTTTCTAGTGACCAAAATATTAGGTGGTGACTCTATTGACACGACCAAAGAGTTGATGTCTTCTCCCAAGTGTAGAAGTGTCGAAGTAATAAATAACTTAACAGAACCGGGATCGAACCTCAGAGAGGTTAACTATATAAATTATAAACAACAACAACAACAACAACAATAAGTTGAAGAGAGCTTTGAGATGTGATATTGATATAAGAATTAAACAATGATAAAAACAATTATCAAGGTTAGAGGATCCACTAATGGTATTTTAAACAAGTATAATATAAACACTTATTACTCAACTGGAAACCACACACAAAGATGGTTCTAATCGGATTATAAATTGTTAACATGATTATATTAGTTATGTTATTCAAATAATGCTAATACTTGTAAATGTTGTCGGGTATTTGACATGACCAAAAGATCGATGTCTTCTCCTAAGTGCAAGAGAGTCGAAGTAATAAATAACTCGGCAAGATCAGGATCAAACCATAGGAAGGTTAATTGTATAAATTATAAATAATAATAATACAACAACAACAACAATAACAATAACAATAATAGTAATAGTAATAATAATAATAATACTAATACTAGTAGTAGTAGTAGTAGTAGTAGTAGTAGTAATACTTATATTAATGGTAATAATAATAATAATAATAATAATAATAATAATAATAAAGAAGAAGTTGATGAGAATTTTAAGATGGAAGATCAATGTAAGAATTAAACATTGATAAAAACAAGTGTAAAGGTTAGAGGATCCATTAATGATATTTCAAACAAATATAGTATAAACTCTTATTATTCAACTAGAAACCACATATAAATGAGGTTCAATCATATTATAAATTGTTAACATGATTACATTAGTTATCTTATTTGAATAATGCTAATACTTATATTGACCACATTCAAGTGCATCAACTTTTCTAGCTAAAGATGCAAATTTAGCTTGGAGGTCATGATCTTCTCTAAGGTTGTACATACCTCCACTAGATGTATGAGGTTGGGTTGTACTTGGTGCCTCATAAGATTGTGAAACCAATCTCCATGTTTCAAAAGCATGATGAGATAAAGTATTAAGTAAGTCTCGATACCTATCCCAACATTAGTAAAATGTTTCACTTGGTTTTTAAGTGAAAGTGGTGATTTGTCTTTTGAAAGAGTTTGTTCTATGAGAAGGGAAAACCTTATTTAAAAATTGTTGTTGCATTTCATCCCAAGAACGAATGGATTATAACCTAAGATTTTGTAGCCATTTTTTAGCTTTATCTTTTAATGAAAAAGGAAAAAGCTTTAATCTAATGGTATTCATGCTACAATTTAAGTCATTATAGGTGTTACAGACTTCTTTAAATTCTCTCAAATACAAGTATGGATTTTCTAGATCTAAGCCACGAAAAGAAGGTAAAAGTTGAATAATGTCTGACTTAAAATTGAAGTGAGATGCATCAGGAGGGAAAACTATACATGCGGGTGCACTTGTTCTTGTAGAATTCATGTGGTCTCTAAGTGTTCTAACTCGGTTATTCTCATTATCCTCATTATGAAACAACTGATTATCTTCTTTGGCCATATTTTCTAAAAATAATGAGGATACCCTACAAAGTCTATCACTTAATGTACGCGACCAAACACTCATGCACGTGTAGAAAGAGAATAAAAGGAAAATGAAAAGAAAACAAAAAGAAACAAAACAAAAGAAACAAAATTTAGATACAAGAAAAGTGTAAAGTGAAAATAAAATAAATACTATAATTTATACAAGAATTTACCTCCTTGGCAGCGGCGCCAAAAACTTGACATGACCAAAAGATTGATGTCTTCTCCCAAGTGTAGGAGTGTCGAAGTAATAAATAACCCGGCAAAACTAAGGTCTAACCACAGGGAGGTTAAGTGTATAAATTATAAATAACAATAATACAACAACAACAATAACAACAATAGTAGTAGTAGTAGTAGTAGTAGTAGTAGTAATATTAATAATAGTAATAGTAATAATAATACTAATATTAGTAGTAGTAGTAGTAGTAGTAGTAATAAAGAAGAAGAAGAAGAAAAAGAGGGAGTTGATAAGAATTTTGAGATGGATGATTAATGTGAGAATTAAACAATGATAAAAACAAGTGTTGAGGTTAGAGGATCTACTAATGTTATTTCAAACAAGTATAATATAAACTATTATTACTCAACTAGAAACCACATATAAAGGAGGTTCCAATCAGATTATAAATTGTTAACATGATTACATTAGTTATCTTATTAGAACAATATTAATACTTGTAAATATTGTCAAGTATTCATGATTAGAACTTATGTTAACAACAAATCAAGTTCCTTTCATAGCACATGTGTAGGTTATACCATACAGTTGGGCTATGAAAGTGCCAAGCATTTGTTGTACCAAGTGTTATACAACACAAATCTAGATTAACCATTTAACAAATAAAGTATTAAGAGTGAACAAGAAAACAAATACAAAACATGTTATTATCAAACATTAAAGTCTACACTATACTTGTTCTTACACCATTAGTGTAACCTTTTCACCTTGACATAATAAACTTAGCTAATAATAATGAAAGAGAGAAACATAAATAAACAAAATAAGAACATAAATAAGATACAAGTTAACTAAGTAAAGGAAAGGAAATGAAAAGCATAAACAAGATATTAATGAAAGTAAAACTTAAGAATTACAAAAAATATAAAGAGAGAGAGAGAGAGAGAGCAAGAGCAAGTTCTTGATCTGAACAACCAAGCTCCTAAATGCATGGAAAATGCCTCCTTTTATAGGCCAAAATTTGGAACTATTTATTTGATGACTAATTGTTGAGTGGGTGGCCAACTCGTGACTTGGAGAAATCCTTATCTTATTGTCTGAACAAAACGTCATTGCTAACATCAGAAGTGAAACCAACTGTACTCATGAAAGTTTTAGGAAATTGTCTTATCTTTCCAACAAAAAACAATTGAGGTCATTTGGACTTCTAAAACTTGAGATATGAGTTGAACACTGAACAGTGTCTGGGCTGTAGGACATATTCAGACTTCTCCGTTGTTGCTATAATTTGAACTTGAAAATGACCTTTTTAAATCTTAGACTCCACATGAAAGTTGTAGGCCTATGTCTTACCTTTCCATATATATAAATTAGACCTACATCCGAGATCTACAGCTCCAAATATGACCCAATTACCAAACAGTGTTCCAGTTTGGACTGCACCAACATCTCTTTTCTAAGTTTGACCCTCTCTTTGTCCTTTCAATTTCAGTACTTAAACTCATTAATAAATCCTTTTATTTATGTAATAGGCTTGCATTTAAGATGAACATTTACCATAAATTAAAGGTATCTTATATTATTAGATATGTTATTATAAAACATGCTTTAGTTAAGGAGTTATTGATACTTCAAGTGCAAAATGATGATATAAAACCTTGATAAAATACACTTTTAAGTACTAATCAGTATTCATGATTATTGGGCTATGAAAGGAACTTTATTTGTTGTTAACATCAGTTAACATCATGAATTCCTGACAATATTTAAAAGTTTGGTGTTATGTAAATAAAATAATTAATATGATCATGTTAATAATTTATAATGAGCTATTAATGACAAATCATCCGATTGGAACCTCCTCCGTGTGTGGTTTCCAAATTGAGTAATAAGAGTTTATACTATACTTGTTTGAAATACCATTGGTGGATCCTTTAACCTTGACATTTGTTTTTATCATTGTTTAATCCTTATATTAATCTTTCCATCTCAAAGTTCTCATTAATTTCTTCCTTCTTCTTTTTATTACTACTATTATTATTATTACTTATTATTATTATTATTATTATTATTATTATTTACATTCTGTTTATATTATATAATATATCTCTTTGATCTTTTCATAAACTCAGTGTAACAACCCGGCTTTTTAAGCTCAAAACAACAGTATTTTTTTTTTTTGTACTTGACATACATCATGTCAGTAATTGGCGAACATGTTCCCTTCACATCATCAATATATAATCCATACATCAACAACAACTAACATTTCATTTAAGAGTGAATCTTACATAAACTCATAATATTATGTTTGCATGATTAGAAGTTCGCATTTAAAATATACATGCATAGTCATGAGTTTGTATTTTACCCTACAAATAGTCATCACGAATATAATCTAAGAGAATCTAATAATAGTTATACATTCAGTACGTTGATTCATATAAAATACATCATGATTTAGAATGCAACTACATGATTCCTTGCAAAAGTAGGTTCCCGTGTATCGGGTTTCCTAGGCACCTTGTTGGTATGACATCCCTGCTGCAGTACAAAACATTTACAAGAATGCAATTACTTAATAATAATAATAACAATAAGAAAATAGTCTAGTAGTTTAATGAAGCATTAACATTATCTCATGTTTGAAGCGTGACATTTGTAGTTCCTTTATGTTCTTGGTATACATAACTTGCAGTACATATATATGCACCAATTCTTGCAATCAACTATAATCTTAAATTCGGCCCTTCTTTTAAGACATCATTTGTCGAGGTTAACTATTCACTCACCCCGGCCAACCCCTTTGAATTCCATCAGCCAGAACTAATCAACTGTTTGTCCCGGTCATCCCTTCGAATGCCATTACCCGAAGCTAACCATTCATTTATTTTGGTCATCCATTCAAATTCCATCAGCCGAAGCTAATCGACCGTTTGTCCTAGTCATCCCTTCAAATGCCATTAGCTGAAGCTAATCATTCATTTGTCTCGGTCATTCATTCAGATGCCATTAGCCGAAACTAATCATGTGTTTGTCCCGGTCATCCATTTGGATGCCATTAGTCGAAGCTAATCAATCGTTTGTCCCGGTCATCCATTTGGATGCCATTAGCCGAAGCTAATCAATCGTTTGTCCCAGTCATCCATTCGGATGCCATTAGCCGAAGCTAATTATTTGTTTGTCCTGGTCATCCATTCGGATGCCATTAGCCGAAACTAATCGATCATTTGTCAACATTTAAGCATTTGGCAATCTGATATCTGAATTAACATAATACGACAACGTTGATGATAAGGTATTTCATTGTTCAAGGTCATCTCTTCAGATGCCATTAGCCGAAGCTAATCAACCATTTGTCAACATTTTAAGCATTTGGCAAATCTAGTATCTGAATTAACATAATATAGTAGTAACATTCATGATAAAGTATTTTCATTATTCGACATTATTTAAAAGGAAGGTGGAAGTCACCTACCTGCAGTAGAAGTTCTACTCGTGCTCCCCTGTTGCTGTTGTTGCACCACACTGGTGGTCCCTCCTACAGTCACAGACGCATCTCATTATTTTTCCTAATTCAAGGATATATTTTATAATAATCATATCAATAGCTAATAAATCTTTCTTTCTTTATATCTTACATTGTTCTCATTACACCCATTAACGTTGTCATCCTTTATCCAACCATAATTGTCATTCCTTCAGGCCGATATTATAGAGAATCCATATTCATCTGTTACTCATATGTTACTTTCTTATGCATGTTCATTTCCTCATAATAACATACATACATATATCATATATATTTTCAGAGTTAGTATCTCAATATGCAAGTGTTCGTATGACTTAATTCTTTTATATAGTATTCTTGTGGAAGCCTACTGTTACTGTCTAACTTTGAACTGTTACTGTCCAATTTCCAACTGTTACTGTTTAACTTTGAACTATTACTGTCTAATTTTCAACTGTTACTGTCTGACTTTGAAGTGTAACTGTTTGACTTTTCGAACTGTTACTGTTTGACTTTTCCAACTGTTACTGTTTGAATTTGAACTGTAATTGTTTGACTTTTTCAATTGTTATTTTCTAGACATTTGAACTGTTACTGTCTAACTTTGAACTGTTACTGTTTAGACATTTGAACTGTTACTGTCTAACTTTGAACTGTTACTGTCTAAACACTAAACTGTTACTGTTCTCTGAAGGAAGGAGAACCTAGTTCTACCTTTGAGATAGTCAAAATTGCTCATCAACAAACACTACCCTACAGGGTCTGTCAGGACCCAATCTCGGTTGATGACCTATAGTTAGGGTTCTACAGCTCCATATTGAGCAAGACCAATTTCTTAGTTAGCTAACATCCAAAACTACAATTACTATGAAGAAACTTTATCCTAATTCTCTCATCCTTCTACTCGAATTCTCTCCAAAAGTTAGGAGACGAATCTATCTAGATTCATCAACCTTTCCAATTACACACAACATCCACAATTTAACTTTTTCTCTATCATCTCAACTCCTGGCCATATCACATATCGTTTAAGACTGTAAAAAAGAGAATATCTTTATAAGAGCCAATTTATCTTATTTATTTCAATCTTCCCTCTTACCGTCAAAATAAAACATTCTTGTCGATTTTACAAACTCTCCGAACAATATTCTTCTAAACACAATCATTCACACAGTTTCTATCAACCATAAATAACAAACGAATAATATTCCAAACAATCTATACTGTCAAGTTGTAATGCATTATTATGAGTATAACATATCCAAATATTAACTTCATCAAATGGTGAAATTTCCAGAAATATGGGTTTAACCGAACTGACCTCAAACTTGCAGACCTACGGTGTGAGATACACAACTTCTATACCGAATGTTTGTTTTAGATCTCCACCATTCAGAATCTAGACAGAATCAGGAAGAGAAACATATCCAAGTTATAGCCTAATCCAACGGTGGCTGAAGGAGAAAACATACAACAAAGAAGATTATTAAGAAGTGTATTTTCCCAGATATATTCCTCCCATAGTATCTCTCAAACGGGGACTGATATAGAGAATCTTTATGGTGAAATTGTACACAACATGGATGAGAACAACATATCCAAATATAGTGCTGATCCAACGGTGGAAAGTGGAGTTATAGCTGTCGGTTGGTTTGCCATCAATATATCTTCTCTCCAGCCTCTCTATAAACTCTCTCTTACTCTTGCCAGTCCCCCCAGGAGAGAAAATAGAATGATATTTATAGTTCTAACATCTTATTAATTCCACATTTATCCCCACCTCTTTTTATCATTTGTACATAAACTCTCAACCTTCTGTTATTTGAATGTTGACCTTTCTTGATCTTCCATATTCATTTTGTCCTCACAAATGTTTTTCTTTTCAATGATTTAGTACTATATTCACCTTTTATTTCATTAATTTCAATATTTTTATCTTAATTTAGGTTTCTTTAATTTAATTTAACCCATTTTACTATCAGTTAAATTTCTCTTCTTTTAATTACCTAGAAAAATTATAACTGGGGGTTTACACTCAGTATATAGGCTGGAAACCTGTGACCCGATCTTTTATATCATTCTCAAGTATAACAACGCCACATACTGAGTATTATTATTATTACTATTACTATTACTATTACTATTACTATTACTATTACTATTACTATTATTGTTATTCTTATTGTTGTTATTATTGTTTTTGTTGTTGTTCTATTGTTATTTATAATTTATACAATTAACCTCTATGTGGTTCGACCCCGGTTTTGCCGGGTTATTTATTACTTCGACACTCCTGTACTTGGGAGAAGACATCAATCTTTTGGTCGTGTCAAGTTTTTGGCGCCGTTGCCACAACCAAAAGATTGATGTCTTCTCCCAAGTGTAGGAGTGTCGAAGTAATAAATAACCCGGCAAGACCGAGGTCGAACCATAGAGAGGTTAATTGTATAAATTATAAATAACAATAGAACAACAACAAAAACAATAATAACAACAATAACAACAACAATAATAACAATAACAATAATAATAATAATAATAATAATAATAATAATAATAATAATAATAATAATAATAATAATAATACTCAGTACGTGGCGTTGTTATACCTGAGAATGATCTAAAAGATCGGGTCACAAGTTTCCAGCCTATATACCGAGCTTATGAAAAGATCAAAGAGATATATTATATAATATAAACAGAATGTAAATAATAATAATAATAATAATAATACTAGTAGTAGTAGTAGTAGTAGTAGTAGTAATAAAAAGAAGAGGAGGAAGAAATTAATGAGAACTTTGAGATGAAAGATTAATGTAAGGATTAAACAATGATAAAAACAAATGTCAAGGTTAGAGGATCCACCAATGGTATTTCAAACAAGTATAGTATAAACTCTTATTACTCAATTTGGAAACCACACACGGAGGAGGTTCCAATCAGATGATTTGTCATTAATAGCTCATTATAAATTATTAACATGATCATATTAATTATCTTATTTACATAACACCAAACTTTTAAATATTATCAGGAATTCATGATGTTAACTGATGTTAACAACAAATCAAGTTCCTTTTATAGCCTAGGTGTAGGTAATACCATACGGTTGGGCTATGAGAGTGCCAAGCATTTGTTGTACCAAGTGTTATACAACACAAATCTAGATTAACCATTTAACAAGCAAGGTATTAACAATTAGTAAGATAAAAAGATAAAAAATGTTAATATTAAACATTAAGATCCATGTTGAGTTTACACTATATTTATTCTTACACCATTAATGTAACCTTTTCACCTTGACATAATAAGCTTATCTAAACATAATGAAGAAGAGAAACATAAATAAACAAAACAAGAACATAAAGAAAATACAAGTTAACTAAGTAAAACAAAGGAAATGAAAAGCATAAACAAGATATTAATGAAAGCAAAACTTAAAAATTATAAAAAAAATATAAAGAGAGAAATAAAGAGCATGAACTTGATCTGAACAACCAAGCTCCCAAATGCATGGCAAATGCCTTCTTTTATAGGCCAAAATTCGGAATTATTGATTTGATGACTAATTGTTGAGTGGGTGGCCAACTTTTGACTTGGTGAAAATCCTTATCTTCTTGTCTGAATCAAACAAAAATGCTACCATCCGAACTGGGTCCACTGGAAAACAAGAAAGTTATAGGAAATTGACTCAGCTTTCCAGGAAAAAAACATGGAGGTCATTTGGACTTCTAGAACTCCAGATATGGGCCAAACACTGAACAGAGTTCGGGTTGCAGGACAGATTCGGACTTATCCGTTGTTGCTATAATTTGGACTTGAAAACGGCTTTCTTAGATCTCGATGAAAGCATGAAAGTTGTAGGCCTATGTCTTACTGAATCTGTGTAAAAATATGAGGTCATTTGGACATCTAGAACTCGAGATATGACCCAATTACTAAACAGTGTTCTAGTTTGAACTGCACCAACATCTCTTTTCTAAGTTTGGCCCTCTCTTTGTCCTTTCAATTTCCATACTTGAACTCATCAATGAATCCTTTGATTTATGTGATAGTCCTGCATTTAAGATGAACATTTACCATATATTAAGGCATTTTATAGTATTAGACTTGTTATTATAAAACATGCTTTAGTTAAGGAGTTATTGATACTTTAAGTGCAAAATAATGATATAAAACCTTGATAAATATGCACTTTTAAGTACTAATCACACCCCCCCCAACCAACTTATTACTAGTCCCTAGTAATCAAAGCGTTAAAATAGAAAAACAATTTGTAAATTCCATAAAGCAAGGCATTCATCATTCAACTTACTTTAATTTATCCAGATAAACAAACTCTCATTAAATTCATATATCTGCTCAATACCTCTTAAACAAGATCTTACTAAACCTTTCTTTTATGCTCAAAATATCAACATATAGTTATGAGCTTTACTTGGAAGAAAAACAAATTTTTGTTCTAATGTTTAAGGCTAACTTCCTTAGGTTGGGATTTTTTTTTTCTTTCTTTTTATTTATTTATTTATATACACATACAACTTGAAACACAATGTATCTTTAACCCATGTAACGAGTTTTAGGCTAATGACTCCTAGACCAGTTGGTCTTAGGGCATTAGGTGTTAAGACACCCCTACGAGCTTAGCAACTCGGGTTGCAGATACTGATACGTAAATAGTGCAATGTTTGATTCTCTTAAGCTTTTCTTCTCAACCCATGTAACAAGCGTTGGGCCAATAGCTCCCAAGTCAGTTGACTTTAGGGTATTAAGTGTTAAAACACCCCTTCGGGCTTAATTGCTTAGGTTAGGGAGGCTACGAAACCAAACTTATCTATCCTTTTATTATCATTGTTTTTTTTTTCTTTTTTTTTTTACAAATTATATACTATCCCTTTCCCTTAGTTGTTACCTTTAACAAAAGAACATAAATAATGTAATGATCCAATGTGTAACAACCCGGCTTTCCAAGCCCAAAACAACAGTAAATGTTTTTATATATATATATTTAATACACATGGTGCCGGTAATCAAAGAACTTGAATCCTCACATCATCAAAAATACAATCCATACAATCAACATTTCATTTAAAAGCGAATCTTACACAAACACATAATATTAAGGTTGCATGATTTGAAGTTCATATTAAAAATATATACATAGACATGAGTTTACATTTTTATCCTACTAATAGCCATCACAATTTTAAACAAAAATGATCTAATAAAATTTATACATTCAGTACATTGATCCATACAAAATACATTGTGATTTAGAATGCATCTACATAATTCCTTGCAAAAGTAGGTTCCCGTGTATCGGGTTTCCTAGACATCTCGTTGGTGTGACATCCCTGCAGCAGTACAAAACATTTAAGAGAATGCAAATACTTAATAATAATAATAATAATAATAATAATAATAATAATATTAACTAACGATCTGGCAATTAAATAAAGCATTAACATTTATAATTTCTTCGTGTATTTGATGTAACAACTAGTAGTACATATAGATACACAAGTTTTCGGATGCCATTCGCAGAACTAGTCATTCATTTGTCCCGGCCATCCATCCGGATTCCATAGCGAAAGTTGTGTCGCTGCCGATCCAAAATCGGCAGCAGAAACTGCATTGTTGCCGATTAAGGAATCGGCAGCGAAAACTGTGTCGCTGTCGATTTCTGTATCGGCAGCGAAAACTGGGTCGCTACCGATTTCTGAATCGGCAGCGGAGACTGCGTCGCTGCCGATTTCTATATCGGCAGCGAATACTGCGTCGCTGCCGATCCAGAATCGGCAGCCGAAACTGCGTCGCTGTTGATTTCTACATCGGCAGCGAAATCATTCCTTTATCCCGGCCATCCATTTGAACGCCATTAGCCGAAGCTAATCAGTCTTTTTCCCGGCCATCCGTTCGGATGCCATTAGCCGAAGCTAATCATTCTTTGTCCCGACCATCCGTTTGGATGCCATTAGCCGAAGCTAATCACTCATTTGTCCCGCCCATCCGTTCGGATGCCATTAGCCGAAGCTAATCAACCTTTAATCAACATTTAAGTGTTCGACAATTTAATATCGGTTCTAACAATATGGTAGTACTCAAGTTAAAATATTTCAAGATTCAACGTATGAAAAAGAAAGGTGCAAGTCACCTACCTGCTCCACCTGTGGGTTGTTCCTGTCTTGATGATGGTCCAATCCCGACCGCACCACCTATGACATCAATGGTTACAAATCAGCACAGTTGTATTTATTTTATTTTTGAATCATATTCATCATCACACTTATTTCAAGAGTTCATATGTTCACATTCAAGTGTTCCATATTTTACACCATCATATCATGAAATTGTTACTAGCATTTAAGTCATTCATGCTTAGGAGGCTTATTGTAGAAATCGGCAGCGAGAACTGGTTCGCCGCGGGCTGCCCAATTCGGCAGCGAAAACTGCATCGCTGTTGGTGCCACAGTTTCGCTACACAATGCACAACTCGGCAACAAATATCAATTCGCTGTAGGAAGTTCAGTTTCGGCAGCGAAACAGAATTTCGCTACATAATGCACAAATCGGCAGCGAATATTAATTCGCTGCAGAAGGCTCAGTTTCGGAAGCGAAACAGAATTTCACTGCACAACACACAACTCGGCAGCGAATATCAATTCGCTGTAGGAGGTTCGGTTCGCTGCAGGAGGTTCGGTTCCGGCAGCGAAATAGAATTTCGCTGCAGGAGGTTCAGTTGCGGCAGCGAAACAAAATTCCGCTACACAATACACAAATCGGCAGCAAATATTAATTCGCTGCAGAAGGCTCAGTTTCGGTAGCGAAACAGAATTTCGCTGCACAACACACAAATCGGCAGCGAATATTAATTCGTTGCAGAAGGCTCAGTTTTGGCAGCGAAACAGAGTTTCACTGCACAACACACAAATCGACAACGAATATTAATTCACTGCAGGAGGTTCGGTTTCGGCAGCGAAACAGAATTTCGCTGCACAACACACAAATCAGAACCATCGATTTCAACACATAATTCTTCAACAAAATTCCAGCAACATCACAGCAGAACACCTTAATTTCAGCACACAACATCACAGCAGAACACATTAATTTCAGCACATAATTCTTCAACAAAATTCCAGCAACATCACAGCAGAACACATTAATTTCAGCAACAACATCACAGCAGAACACATTAATTCCAGCAACAACATCACAGTAGAACATAATAATTTCAGCAACAACATCACAGCAGAACACATTAATTACCCTAGCAGAACACACACACACATGCATGTTGGCCTACCCCATAGTTAAAGCCAGCCCTCTACCATGATTTGTTAGATGTTCTGAAATTGACTTTATTTCACTTCTGTTTGTTAGTTCTCCTAGTTAATTTCAGTTTCCTTCATAGCTGGCTTAAGTCTTAGATCAATTTTTCTTAGGGTTTTTCTTCTTCATTTTCGTTTCTGATTTTAAGGGGAAGAGGAAGGGAGTTTCATGACCCATACCTTCTGAATTTAACTAAGTTTGAGGAAGGTTTGACACTATTCTTTTCTCTTCAGCTGCTGGTTCTCCTCCTTCTTCCTCTCACGTTTTCCAGCTCTCTTTTTCCTCTCCTCTATGCAGCTGCCCACTCCTCTCTCAAGGTCTCATCTCTCCCTCACAAGTTCACAAGGCAATCTCTATTGGTTTGATTCACGTTTCTATTGTGAAAGGGGAAGGGAAGAATGGCATGCAGCTGCTGGTTTGGGAAGAAGATGGATCATTCTTTCTCTCCTCTTTGTATTTATACTACCCATCAAATGAAATGGGTTGTTTGGGGGTTGGTTTAGGTGTGTTCTTATCCTTGTTTGGTTTATCTAAAACCAGTTTTACCCCTCCCTCCCAGCCATGCGTCACTGTTGATTGAGAAATCGGCAGCGAAAACTGAATCGTTACTGATTTCTCCCTCGGCAGCGAAAACTGCGTCGCTGCGGATCCAGAAATCGAAAGCAGAAACTGCGTCACTGCCGATCAAGAAATGGGCAGCGAAAAACTGTCGCTGTCGATTTCTGTATCGGTAGTGAAGGCTGCGTCGCTGCCAAATCCAGAATCGGCAACGAAAACTGCATCGCTGCCGATTTCTGCATCGGCAGCGAATACTGCGTCGCTGCCGAGTTCTGCATCGGCAGTGAAAACTGCATTCTACTTTGGGTGTTTACATTCTCCCCTCCTAAATATGAATTTTGTCCTCGAAATTTAAGAAGTTTCACACTCCATACCTGGTAGTTCAAATAAATTGGGGTACTTTTTCCTCATCTCAGTCTCCCTCTCCCAAGTTTCCTCTTCTACTTGAGCATTTCACCATAAGATTCTGACGATGGGGATCTTTTTGCTTCGTAACTCCTTCACTTCTTGATCTAGTATCCTTATGGGCCTCAATTCCAGTGTTAAGTCTTCCTTGACTTCTACTAGGACCTGGGGTAGAACTCGGGTGGGGCCTACGTCAGCCTTCCTTAACAAGGAGACATGGAACACATCATGGACCCTGGCCAACTATGGGGGCAAATCCACCTTGTAGGCTTCTGGTCCAACTCGTTGTAAGATTTTGAAGGGTCCGATGAAGCGGGGAGTTAACTTCCCTTTCAATCCAAACCGTAACATGTTCTTCCATGGGGCTACCTTCAAGAACACCTGGTCCCCCATACTAAACTCGAGAGGTCTTCTCCTCATATTGGCATACTTCTTCTGTCTATCCTGTGCGGCTTTGATGCGATCCCTGATAGTTCTCACTTTCTCCGTGGTGACTTGGACCAACTCTGCGCCATATAACTTTCGGTCCCCAATTTCCTCCCAACACAAAGGAGTTCTGCACCTCCTACCATACAAGGCTTCATATGGGGCCATCCCTATTGTGGCTTGGTGACTATTGTTATACATGAACTCCACCAATGCCATGTGTTCCTCCCAGTTTCCTCCAAATTCTAGCACACAAGCCCGTAATAGGTCTTCCAAGACTTGGATGACTCTTTCTGATTGGCCATCCGTTTGAGGGTGAAACGCAGTGCTCATGTCCAATCTTGTCCCCAAGGCATGTTGTATGCTCGGCCAAAGTCGAGAGGTGAACCTGGGATCTCGATCCGATACAATGGACACCGGAATCCCATGAAGTCGTACCACCTCATTTATGTAGATCTTGGCAAGCTTGTCCACCGAGTCGGTCATCTTTATAGGCAAGAATAGTGCGGATTTCATCAACCGATCTACAATGACCCATATCGCATCATTTCCTTTTCTCCCTTTGGGAAATCCTGACACGAAATCCATGGTGATCATCTCCCACTTCCATTCTGAAATTTGTAATGGTTGTAATGGTCCCGCAGGCCTTTGGTGTTCAACCTTGACTTGTTGACATATCCCACACTTTGACACATACTCAGCTATTTCCCTTTTCATATTAGGCCACCAATAGAGGTGTTTTAGGTCTTGATACATCTTAGTGTTGCTAGGATGTATGGAGAATTTGGACTCATGTGCTTCTTGTAGAACCATTCGTTTGATTGTTTCGTCATCAGGAACGTACAACCGTTGTCCCATCATCAAGAATCCATCATCCGCTACTCGGAATTTCATTTCTACCCCGGCCTCCACATTCTTCCTAATCTTGGACCCCACCTTGTCATGGAATTGGGCATGTAGTATCTGTTCTCGATACGTTGGTCGCACCACTAATTGGGCTACTAACCCACCTCTTGCATCAATTCCCAAATCTGCACCCAACTCTTTTAATTCTGCCAATTCTGCTCCTTTCCCACTGTTAAGCTTCCCAAGGAGGCTTTATTTTTGCGACTGAGGGTATCTGCCACCATGTTTGCTTTCCCCGGGTGGTATTCTATGGTGCAATCATAATCCTTAATGAGCTCTATCCACCTTCTTTGTCGCATTTCAACTCCTTTTGCGACATCAGATACTTCAGGCTCTTATGATCAGTAAAACTTTGGGTTCGAGACCCATAAAAATAATGTCTCCATATCCTCAAGGCAAATACTACCGCTGCCAACTCCAGGTCGTGCACCGGGTAGTTCACCTCATGAGTCTTTAATTGCCTTGATGCATAGGCGATCACTTTCCCATATTGCATCAAAACACACCCCAATCCCTTCCCCGAGGCATCACTATATACCACAAAACCCTCGGTCCCTGAGGGGAGAGTTAACACTGGAGCAGTGGTGAGCCTCCTCTTCAATTCTTGGAAGCTTGCCTCACATTCTTCCGACCACACCCATTTCTTATCCTTCCTAGTTAGCTGGGTCAAAGGGGTTGCAATCAGGGAAAAACCTTCTATAAATCTCCGATAGTATCCTGCAAGTCCCAGGAAACTACGTATTTCAGTGACCGAAGTCGGTCTTTCCCATTTCAAGACTGCTTCGACTTTTTGGGGGTCAACAAAAACACCTTCGGCTGAGATGACATGTCCCAGAAACGTCACTCTTTTCAGCCAAAATTCACATTTACTCAGTTTTGCATATAGCTGGTGATCTCTCAAGGTTTGTAAGGTTTGTCTCAAGTGTTCTTCGTGCTTCTTGAAAGAATTCGAGTACACTAGTATATCATCAATGAATACCACCACAAACTTATCCAGGTATGGTTGGAAAACCCGATTCATCAAATCCATGAAGAGGGCTGGGGCGTTCGTCAACCCGAACGGTAACACCAAAAATTCATAGTGTCCGTAACGAGTTCTAAATGCGGTCTTTGCTACATCCGCTTCTTTAATCTTCATCTGATAGTACCCTGATCTCATATCTATCTTCGAAAATGCCCTCGCTCCCTTTAATTGGTCGAACAAATCATCTATCCGAGGTAACGGATACTTGTTTTTCATTGTTATTTTGTTCAACTGTCGATAGTCAATACAAAGTCTATGGGTTCCATCTTTCTTTCTTACAAATAAGACTGGTGCTCCCCAAGGAGAATTATTGGGCCGTATAAACCCTTTGTCTAATAATTCCTGTAATTGAGTCTTTAACTCGTTCAGTTTTGCTGGAGCCATCCGATACGGTTGTTGGGCTATGGGTGGGACTCCCGGAAAAGTGTTTATAGACACCTCTACCTCTCGCTCCGGGGGTAGTCCTGGTAGTTCTTCAGGAAACACATCTGGGAAATCCTTCACCACAGGAATATCCTTTAATCGTGGACCTTCATCATCAGAGTTTAAGACGTATGCAAGGTATCCCGTACATCCCTTTCTTAAACGTTTTTGGGTTATTACCACCGATATTAAAGCATTCAGTTTGAGAACTCTCTCTCCTTCAAAAGTCATTTTCTCGCCCTTAGGTGTTTGGAAAGTAACAGTTTTTAGCGAAACAGAATTTCGCTGCAGGAGGTTCCGTTGTGGCAGCGCAATAGAATTCCGCTACACAACACACAAATTGGCAGTGAATATTAATTCGCTGCAGGAGGTTCGGTTTCGGCAGCGAAATAGAATTTCGTTGTACAACACACAAATCAGAACCATCAATTTCAGCACATAATTCTTCAACAAAATTCCAGCAACATCACATCAGAACACCTTAATTTCAGCACACAACATCACAGCATAACACATTAATTTCAACACATAATTCTTCAACAAAATTCCAGCAACAACATCACAGCAGAACACATTAATTTCAACAACAACATCACAACAGAACACATTAATTCCAGCAACAACATCATAGCAGAACATAATAATTTCAACAACAACATCACAGCAGAACACATTAATTACCCTAGCAGAACACACACACACATGCATGCTGGCCTACCCCATAGTTAAAGCCAGCCCTCTACCATGATTTGTTAGATGTTCTGAAATTGACTTTATTTCACTTCTATTTGCTAGTTCTCCTAGTTAATTTCAGTTTCCTTCATAACTGGCTTAGGTCTTAGATCAATTTTTCTTAGGGTTTTTCTTCTTCATTTTCGTTTCTGATTTTAAGAGGAAGAGGAAGGGAGTTTCATGACCCATACCTTCTGAATTTAACTAAGTTTGAGGAAGGTTTGACACTATTCTTTTCTCTTCAGCTGCTGGTTCTCCTCCTTCTTCTTCCTCTCACGTTTTCCAGCTCTCTTTTTCCTCTCCTCTATGCAGCTGCCCACTCCTCTCTCAAGGTCTCATCTCTCCCTCACAAGTTCACAAGGCAATCTCTATTGGTTTGATTCACGTTTCTGTTGTGAAAGGGGAAGGGAAGAATGGCATGCAGCTGCTGGTTTGGGAAGAAGATGGATCATTCTTTCTCCCCTCTTTGTATTTATACTACCCATCAAATGAAATGGGTTGTTTGGGGGTTGGTTTAGGTGTGTTCTTATCCTTGTTTGGTTTATCTAAAACCAGTTTTACCCCTCCCTCCCAGCCCTGCGTCACTATTGATTGAGAAATCGGCAGCGAAAACTGCATCGTTGTCGATTTCTCCCTCGGCAGCGAAAACTGCGTCGCTGCCGATCCAGAAATCGGAAGCAGAAACTGCGTCGTTGCCGATCAAGAAATGGGCAGCGAAAAACTATGTCGCTGTCGATTTCTGTATCGGTAGTGAAGGTTGCGTCGCTACCAAATCCATAGTCGGCAACGAAAACTGCATCGCTGCCGATTTCTGCATCGGCAGCGAAAACTGCGTCGCTGCCGAGTTCTGCATCTGCAGTGAAAACTGCATTCATCATCATCTCTCTCTCTCTCTCTCTAAATATATATATATATATATATATATATATATATATATATATATATATATATATATATATATATATATATATATTATTTTATTTTTTTTTTTTTTTCCTTTGGGTGTTTACACGATGTGCAACCCACAATCATATGTTAAAGTGTGTGTGTGTATGTGAAAATGAAGATTTAAAAATACTTGTTAAATAAGCATATGAGCAGAATCAAGTGCGACCAATACGAGAGTTTGTAAACCTGAATATTTCAAGAAGTATTCTGATAGACCCTGTTAAAAATGTTTACTAAGATGTGTCTCAAGAGTCACTTAAACAAAAGAACTCCTTTTACTCTGCCATCCTAGTAACAACAGTTTTGCAAATAGTTTATGAAATAGAAAACACAGTTTTTTTAAAAAAAAAATATATCAACTACTACCCATTCCCCTCAACCAAAATGAGACATTGTCCTCAATATCTTAAGGTAGAAAGATAGAGTATAGAAGACATCACTTGAAATAACGAACACTGACAAACATGAAACACACTTAAACAAATATAAGAAACAACAAAACACAATAATAAAACCAAAAGACACAAAGTTTTTACAAACGAAGGCTCAAATCCAATCTAAGCTTTTTACGGCTTTCCTTAGTTGACCAATTTATGCGACTCATGGAGGGATTAATTACAAGGATGAAAGATTGTAATTGGTCAATCAATTGTTCAGCAGTAGCAACAGAGATTATGATTTGTCGTGCTGAAGATGTTAGAAATTCCTGTTCCACAGCATGATCAAGAAAAGACAACAACTTATCATAAAAACCATTAACATTTAACAAACCTATGGGTTTATGGTGAATGTGCAGTTGGGCCTAAGAGGAAATATGAAAGATCTCTTCCAATATGCCCAGACCTCCTGGTAAGGCAATGAAGGCATCAACATAGTTAAACATTGCATTCAGTCGATCAGACATTGTAGGGACTTGTAATTCCTCTCCAATTGTTTTTCCAATAATGTCCCCTTGTGCTAAAGCTTTGGGGACAACCCCCAAAACTTGACTACCACCTAAAGATGCAGCTATTGACACTCCCCCCATTAACCCAAGGTTGCCTCCTCCATACACTAAATGAATCTTTCGCTCAGCTAGTACCTGACCAAGATGATTTACTGATTCTAAAAACTCTTTTTCTTTCCCAGGATTGGATCCACCGAAAACACAAATATTGTTTATGTGATGACTTGAGGAACCTGCCATTTCTACACACTTTTTTATGCTTATATGGGTTGAGTAGAAATGAAGGGAAGAAGAAGAAGGTTTTATAGATGAGAAAAAGAAAATGCAATCATATCATGTATATGGAAGCCAATTGGAGTCTCTCTCTCTCTCTCCCATTTTTTTTTGAAAAAAAAATATGGATGTACAGGTAGTTGTGATTGTGGCTCACATCTTTCCTTGGTTTTACGTCCAATAACGGCTTAAACGCCCTCTATGGGTTGAGGATAGGCTTTCCATCCAGTTTTCTTAAAAACTGGCAAACAGGGTCCTTTTTTTTTTATATAGTCAGATTCCCAAGACTATGATGAGCTTGTTCTTTATGAAAATGGGGTCATAAATCATGAATTGCCCGATGCACATCTCTATTATGATGAGACTTAAGAGTCAATAGAAGATTATCTAAAGACTCTCTATGTTTTGAAATAAATCCTACCTTTTGACAATTTTCACAGGTTTTGCAGAATGCATATGAGTCCTTGAACATGGTGGGCTAGTAAAATCCACTTTGTAAGATTTTTGCAGTCGTCTTTTTTGACGAGAAATGGTCCCCACATGCTTCAGAGTGACAAAATTTAATGACACTATTTACCTCATTGTCAGGAATGCATCTTTGAAATATTTGATCAAGACAATATTTGAATAAGTAAGGGTCATCCCAATAAAGGTTTTGCACGTCGCTCAAAAACTTTCTTTTATCTTGGTTATCCAAATGAGCTGGCAAAAATCCTGAAGCAAGAAAATTGTTATTTTTAGCAAACCAAGGCATTGAACTAAGAGAGTAAAGATTCATCAGGTAAGTAATCATTGATTGGTGTGATGTCAGATGTCGAATCTATTGTCAACTTTGACAAATGATCTGCCACAACATTTTCGGTGCCTTTTTCATCATCGATTGCTTCCTGTTTGGTCATGGCACGAGGAAATGGAAGTGCTGGTGGGAAATCAGTCTTTTCTTTGCAATGTTCAGATTCAACCCCTTCCTTACCCTCAGAGATTGATTCATCATCTTTCTCACAAGGTTCAAGAGTGGGTTTTTCAATAACCTTACCACTGTGAAGAGTGATGTCTGATTTGACTTGATCCATATATTGACTTTTGGAACTACTTGCATTTACATTGTATTTCTCCTTTGGATTTTGTTGTGGTTGAGATGGAAACTTACCGTTCTCTTGAAAACTGAGAGCAGATGTTAACTTTGCAAGAGTATCTTTAAAACTTGTCATGCTTTGAGCAAGTTGAGTGTTGATTATCTCTTACTTTTCAATGAATGAATGCAATGTTTCCTCAAGATTTCTTCTAGGAGGTGGAGCATAAAGAGGTGCATATCCATGTGAATTTTAGAAATTATGGTGTGCTTGAAACGATGGCTGTGAAGTTTGTGCATTATTGTTATCACTCTTCCAACTAAAATTTGGGTGATTTCTCCAACCAGGATTGTATGTTTGCGAGTATGGGTTATGATTGGGCCTTTGGAAACTGTTTAAAGCATGGGTTTGTTCATGGAGGCATTCCTTGAAAGAAGGCAAAGTTGGACAATCATTGGTTGCATGTTCATTTGTTTCACAGATTTGACACACAATGTCTTGAACAAATTTTAATTGACCACTCCTTTTCAATTCTAGTGCCTCGACTTTTCTAGCTAAAGATGCAAACTTAGATTGGAGGTCATGATCTTCCCTAAAGTTATACATACCTCCATTAGATGTATGAGGTTGAGTTTTACCCGGTGCCTCATAAGTGCCCGTAGTGTCCTAATTTTGAGCATTTTTAGCTAGCAAGTCTAGGTACTCCATTGCTTCACCAGGGTCTTTATCTTTAAAAGTTCCATTACACATCAATTCCATCATTTGCTTATATTTAGGTGTTAATCCTTTATAAAAATGTGAAACCAATCTCCATGTTTCAAAACCATGATGAAGGCAAGTATTAATCAAGTCTCGATATCTATCCCAACATTGGTAAAATGATTTGTGAAAGTGGTGACTTGTCTTTTAAAAGAGTTTATTCTGTGAGATGGAAAAAACTTCTTTAAAAATTATTGTTGCATTTCATCCCAAGCATGAATGGATCCTGGTCTCAAATTCTGTAGCCATGTTTTAGCTTTATCTTTTAAAGAAAAAGGAAAAAGCTTTAATCTGATGGTGTTCATGCTACAATTTGAGTCATTATAAGCGTTACAAACTTCTTCAAATTCTCTCAAATGCAAGTATGGATTTTCTAGATCTAATCCATGAAAAGAAGGTAAAAGTTGAATAATGTCTGGCTTAAAATTAAAATAAGATGCATCAGGAGGAAAAATATACATGATCGAGCAATTGTTCTTGTTGGATTCATGTAGTCTCTAAGTGTTCTAACCCGATTATTCTCATTATAAAGCGACTGATTATCCTCTTCATCCATGTTTTCTAAAGAAGATAAGGATACCCTACAAAGTTTATCATTTAATGTACGTGACCAAACTCTCATGCACGTGCAAAAAGAGAAGAAAAGGAAGAAGAAAAGAAAAAAAAAAGAAACAAAGTTAGATACAAGAAAAGTGAAAAGAAAAAATAAAATAAATATTATAATTTATACAAGAATTTACCTCCCCGGCAATGGCGCCAAAAACTTGACACGACCAAAAGATTGATGTCTTCTTCCAAGTGCAGGAGTGTTGAAGTAATAAATAACCCGGCAAGACCGGGATCGAACCACAGAGAGGTTAATTGTATAAATTTATAAATAATAATAGAACAACAACAACAACAACAACAACAACAATAATAATAATAATACTTAGTACGTGGCGTTGTTATACCTGAGAATGATCTAAAAGATCAGGTCACAGGTTTCCAACCTATATACTGAGTTTATGAAAAGATCAAAGAGATATATTATATAATATAAACAGAATGTAAATAATAATAATAATAATAATAATAATAATAGTAGTAGTAGTAGTAGTGGTAGTAGTAATAAAAAGAAGAGGATGAAGAAATTAATGAGAACTTTGAGATGGAAGATTAATGTAAGGATTAAATAATGATAAAAACAAATGTCAAGATTAGAGGATCCACCAATGGTATTTCAAACAAGTATAATATAAACTCTTATTACTCAATTTGGAAACCACACACGGAGGAGGTTCCAATTGGATGATTTGTCATTAATAGCTCATTATAAATTATTAACATGATCATATTAATTATCTTATTTACATAACACCAAACTTTTAAATATTGTCAGGAATTCATGATGTTAACTGATGTTAACAACAAATCAAGTTCCTTTCATAGCCCAAGTGTAGGTAATACCATACGGTTGGGCTATGAGAGTGCCAAGCATTTGTTATACCAAGTGTTATACAACACAAATATAGATTAACCATTTAACAAGCAAGGTCTTAAGAATTAGTAAGATAAAAATATAAGAAATGTTAATATTAAACATTAAGATCCATGTTGAGTTTACACTATATTTATTCTTACACCATTAGTGTAACCTTTTCACCTTGACATAATAAGCTTAGCTAAACATAATGAAGAAGAGAAACATAAATAAACAAAACAAGAACATAAAGAAAATACAAGTTAACTAAGTAAAGGAAAGGAAATGAAAAGCATAAACAAGATATTAATGAAAGCAAAACTTAAAAATTATAAAAAAAATATATAAAGAGAGAAATAAAGAGCATGAACTTGATCTGAACAACCAAGCTCCCAAATGCATGGTAAATGCCTCCTTTTATAGGCCAAAATTCGGAATTATTGATTTGATGACTAATTGTTGAGTGGGTGGCCAACTTTTGACTTGGTGAAAATCCTTATCTTCTTGTCTAAATAAAACAAAAATGCTACTATCCGAACTGGGTCCACTGGAAAACAAGAAAGTTGTAGGAAATTGACTCATCTTTCCAGGAAAAAAAATAGAGGTCATTTGGACTTCTAGAACTTCAGATATGGGCCAAACACTGAACAGTGTTCGGGCTGCAAGATAGATTCGGACTTCTCCGTTGTTGCTATAATTTGGGCTTGAAAACGGCCTTCTTAGATCTTGATGAAAACATGAAAGTTGTAGACCTATGTCTTACTGAATCTGTGTAAACATTTGAGGTCATTTGGACATCTAGAACTCGAGATATGACCCAATTACTGAACAGTGTTCCAGTTTGGACTGCACCAACATCTCTTTTCTAAGTTTGGCCCTCTCTTTGTCCTTTCAATTTCCATACTTGAACTCATCAATCAATCATTTGATTTATATGATAGGCCTGCATTTGAGATGAATATTTACCATATATTAAGGCATTTTATAGTATTAGACTTGTTATTATAAAACATGTTTTAGTTAAGGAGTTATTGATACTTTAAGTGCAAAATGATGATATAAAACCTTAATAAATATGCACTTTTAAGTACTAATAAATTATAACTTATGTTAATAACAAATCAAGTTCATTTCATAGGACAGGTGTCGGTTATACCATATGGTTGGGCTATGAAAGTGTCAAGTATTTGTTATACAAAGGGTATACAACATAAATCTAGATTAACCATTTAACACGCAAAGTATTAAAATTGAACAAGGTAACAAATACAAAATATGTTAGTACAAAATATTAAAGTCCATGTTGAGTTTATACTATAATTATTCTTACACCATTAGTGTAACATTTTCACCTTAACATAATAAACTTAGCTGAACATTATAAATAAGAGAAACATAAAAAAACAAGATAAGAACATAATTATATAAATATACTAAAAGAAATGTAAAGCACAAACAAGAGATTAAGGAAAATATAACATGGAATAAAACTTGAACATTACAAAATATTAAGAAAGAGAGCAAGAGCAAGATCTTAATCTGAACACCAAGATGCCGAAATGCATGGCAAATGCCTCCTTTTATAGGCCAAATTTTAGAACTATTGATTTGATGACTAATTATTGAGGAGGTGGCCACATCTTGACTTGGTGACAATCCTTATCTTCTTGTTTAAACAAAACAACATTGCTAGAGTCAGAATTTGAATAGATTGTCCGTATGAAAGTTCTAGAAAATTATCTCAGCTTTCCAACACAAAAAGAATCGGTGTATTTGGACTTTTAGAATTCAAGATATGGGCTGAACACTGAACAGTGTATGGGTTGCAGGACAGATTCCGACTTCTCTGTTGTTGCTAAGATTTGGACTTCCAAACAGCAGAATTGGGTTTTGCACTCCTATGAATATTTTAGGTCTGTGTCTTGACTTTCTAGTCATATAAACCAAATTGAAATCCAAGATCTACAACTCCAGATATGACCCAATGACTGAACAGTGTTCCAGTTTGGACTGAACCAATATCTTTTTTCTAAGCTTAACCTTCTCTTTGTCTTCTCAATTTCAGTAGTTAAACTCATCAATCAATCCTTTGATTTATGTGATAGGCTTGCATTGAATATGAACATTAACCATAAATTAAAGGTATCTTATAGTATTAGACTTGTTATTATAAAACATGTTTTAGTTAAAGAGGAGTTATTGATACTTCAAGTGCAAAATGATGATATAAAACCTTGATAAAAATATACTTTTAAGTACTAATCCTCTATCCTCTTTATATATATATATATATATATATATATATATATATATATATATATATATAAAAGATTAAGAATTTCTTGTTTTTTCCATCCATCATCGTAAAGATCCATAAGATCTCGATATGGGAGGACATATATCGCAAAGCCGCACACATGCGAGGTCATCCACCCACACAATTAGAGGAACTATTACTACTCATGGCTCCCCATTTGTTTTTTTGTTTTTTATTTTTTTTATAAAACATTTACCACCATATTTTCCTTTCTTGCTTTATATTTTATAGAGAAATCATAACCTATTAACTTAGAAATCCATTTATGTTGGATAGGACTACCCACCTTTTATTATAATAAATACTTAAGCTTTGTTAATCAGTCTTAATCTTGAATGAGTCCTAAAAAATAGGGCCTCCACTTCTAGATGACCATTACAATAGCAAGTAGTTCTTTTTCATAAGTAGAAAAAATAACTTTCATACCATTAAAAGCCTTGTTAAGGTAAGAAATAGGTGTTTCCTTTTGCATCAAAACTGCCCCAACTCAAAATCTATATACATTAAATTTCACAATAAAAGGCTTGAAAAATCAAGCAAAGCTAAGATGAGTAGACTAGTGACTACTTTATTTAATTCCTAAAAGATATTTTTTGTTCAGTTATCATAACTAAACCCACCTTTCTTAAGTTTGCTAGTTAAAAGCCCACCTATAATCCCAAAATCCTTTTATAAATATCTTGTAATAACATGTCAAACCTAAAAAACCTCTTAAAGATTCGATATTATTAGGTCTAGGCTATCTAATCATTACCTTCACCATACTTGGATCAACATTAATCTCATCCCCCAAAACTATATACACCAAATATTTAAACTCCCTACAAGCAAACTTACACTTGGATTTCTTAACATAAAGCTTCTATTTACCTAAAGTTTATAGTACAATCCTTAGATGAACAACATGTTTATTTAAAATAGAATTATAAACCAATATATTATAATAAGAAACTAATATGATTTTCCTTAAATATAGTTTAAATATCTCATTCATCAATCCTTGGAATGTTGAGGAAGCATCGGTCAACCTAAAGGGCATCACTAGGAATTTTCAATGGCCTTTATGCGGTTTGAAAGATGTTTTAGGTATGTCATATTCCTTCATTTTGATCCGATGATAACCAGATCTTAGGTCCAATTTAGAAAAATTATATGGGTCATATAACTCATCTAACAGCTCCTCCACAACATGTTTAAGAAATATAGCCTTAATAATCTCTTTATTTAAGAGCTTTGTGATACACACACTAGAGGTGAGTAAAAAAATTAAAAAAATCAATTAAACTAAGAAAACAAAAAAAAACCGAAAAAACCAAACCATGAAAAAAATTGATTAAACTGATTAGAATATTTTTAAAAAATATTCAATTTGGTTTGGTTTTATAAGCCTGAAACTGAAAAACCGAACTGAACTGAAAAAATAAAAAAAACCAAATAAAAAAAACCAAACCAAATTGAAACCAAGTCCATTAGAAAGTAAAACACTAAAAAAACTAAAAAACAATATAGTTTTTGATTTTTAATATAAAATAACTGAATTGAATCGAAACCGAACCACGCCAAAACCGAACTGAATCGAACCAAAATCGGTTGGTTGGGTTTGGGTTTTTAATATAAAATAACCAAATCAAACCGAAACCAATCAGTTTGAACCTGTTTCGGTTCAATTTCAGTTTTATTTTTGTATTTTACAAAATTTTGGTTTGATTGTTTTTATAGATAAAAACCAAACTGAACCGAAAATGATCACCCCTACCACACACATTCTTCAAGAACTATCAGACCTCCTTACTAAAAACACTTTAATAAAGAAAATGGACCCTGGCTAGGTCTAATGTTGTCCAATTCCAATAGATCCTTAACTATCTTTTCAATATTGGGCTTCTAATAATAAGTGTATCTATATGATTGAATATTAATAGGTGGTACTTCTTCATACAGGTTAATTGCATAATCATAGATCATTATTAGGAGTTAGGTTTCTCTAAAACCTTTTTAAAGTCCTGATCCTAAATCTATTTAGGACCCTTCTTAGGAATCTGGACCTCACCTTTCATTTTCTATATTTGTAATAGCAATTCACTACTAACTCCTGGACCTCCAAACATTATAGTTTGACATAAAGTCCTTTATACTAGATCACATTTAATTTAGAGAAGTTTCATACAATAAGACCTAATTCCTTGAGCCATTGAATTCCAAAAACCATATCTCACCCTATATGTTGAATTAATAGGGCCCACATTTGAAACTAAATTCTTTGAACCTCAAAGTTTAACCTTGAACAACAACCTTTACTAAAGATACTAGTGCCATCATCAATCTTAACCCCCACTAAGTTGTGTTCTTCCACCTTAACTCTCAACTTTCATATAACCTTAAGATGAATGAAATTACATGTGCTTCTAATATCTACTAAAGCAATGATTGTTGATTGTTAATAGTTATCTCAATCCTTATAGTTCAAGGATTTGAACTTCCGAATATGGCATGAAGGGAAATCTCAGCCTTATTATCATCGACATCTTGTAAACTTGTAAGCTTATTAAGTCTCTTATAGTAGCAATTCCTTCATTTTCCTCACAATTTTCTATTTATTTAATCAAAAATTGTTTTGGGCCAATATAACTATGGTCTGGACTCCACCTACCATTACACTTAAATGGGCCAATATAACTATGGTTTGGACTCCACCTACCATTACATTTGAAACAAAGGCCTTTCTTATTATTTTTGTCTCAACTAAGCTTGAGATAATTTCTATATGGTTGGACTGCTTTTATGCTTCAATTTCGACTAACCTAATTGAATTGCCCTTTTTAGCCCTCCTCTAGTATTAGGCCTCTACAACCTATACAATGTTGAGAGGTGATCCTTATATATCATGGCTAAACCATAAGTTGCCACCAAATTTAATGGGTTCATCATTTGAACCCCTAATTTAATATCTTTTTAAGGCTTTCTAGAACACAACTTAACTTGTAACCATCTAATAACCCCTGAACTCTATTTTATAGAACCTTAAATGAGTTTTGTAATTTTCTATAATAAAAGTCTGCTTTATATTAATCAAGGCCTTCATGGGATCATCATAAGATGAGGTCTCAAATCTAACCTATAAGACTTTCATAAAAGAGTCACAACTTGTCATAGCCGTTAATTCTTTCATTTGTTGAAACCATAAGATGACCTTACCTTTCATGTTAAATCTAGTCATAAACAGATGGTGTTGATGGTTTGTATTATAGTAGTTGAAGTAATGACTAGCATTGTAAACCCATTTTATAGGGTCCTTACCACTGAATTGTGGAAAATTTAGTTTTATAGATTTAAGTTGGAGTTGTTATTCCATATATGGTTCAAAATCCTATCTTTGATACCTATTGATTAATGTAAATGGTTAGGAGGGGACTTCATTTGTCTCTTCCATTGAGATTTGGTAATATGATCTATGTTGGTTAACATATGTTGTAATTGTTGTATCATATCATCTAATACCTTTTGTTGTGCTTGTTATTGATGTTGATGTTCTTTTTATTAATGTTCATATTTTCAATATTTCTAAAAGTTGTGACATCCTAGTTCTATCAGCAATAAATCACAACTTTGATACCAAACTTGTAACAATCTTGGATTTTTTAATTGTGGAATTGGGTTATTCCAATTGTAATACTAAATGGAATGTTTTTGTTTTATTGAATTGAAATTGCAATTACAAGAAACATGCAATTAAAAAAAAAGAATTTTAGTGACCCATCGAAGGTCATCGGGCCTCCCAAAGACTAAACTTAAACTTTAAAATCCTATATACCTACCTTAAATCCCTAACCTTTTTTAAATAACCTTGATAAGGGCTAATTTAAAATTTAAATAAAAATCTATCCTTAATTGGCCAAATCTAGTTAGTTTGACCAAGCCCAATTGTTACCATTTTCATGGGTTTATAAGTAAAGGCCAGCTATTTCTCATCCCCAATCCACATGTTATCATTTAAAGAAAGGGTAATTTTCAATCCAATAAAAACAATTGTTTCTAGACCCTTTAGACACCATTCCATCTTAGGGTTTTTTGCAACCTTTAACAATATTCCTCTTTGTAGGACCCATGCATACCAAGCTTTTTTTTTTTTTTAGGATAGGCATGTAGATTTAATCTCCTATACACAGGCTCTTGAACTTAATCTATAGTTTTTGTTTTCAAAATTGGTTTTTTTAGATTTTGATGATAATGCACTATAAACAAAATATTTAACATGATATTTAATTTTTTCCATAATAATATAGATTTATATAGGGATGTCAAGTTTTTTTAATTATTAGATTCCTAATATGTAAAAGAAAATAAAATTGTGCTCATGAATATTTAATGAAAATAAAATTTCATTTTGTTATTTTTAATTGATTTTTGACATGATATTTTCACACTAATTAATATTTCTTCCTTTAGTCACATGTAAAAAAATATTGAGAGATTATCATAATTTTTAAAAAAACACTTGCGTTTTAGATGAATAGGTAGTCAAAGGCCTAACACCTCTAACCTGGGCAATGCTTTGCATGATAATCTTTTATTGGAAGCAAAATATTAAGAGATTATAATAATTTTTTTTTTAATATTAAGATAATAATATATTAGATCGACTTGAGATTCACAGCTTAACCCCTGAAACCTGCGATTCAAATCATAGACTTTACTAGGCTTTACAACTTTATTTTAAAAAAAACTATTTTTTTACTTTGAACAAAAATAAACGCTAATGAAATTTAGCACTAACCAAATATTAAGATGTTTGTTTGAGACTACTATAACCTCATAGAAAAGAAAACTAAGATAAATTATGAAGAACAATTCAAAATCAACAAATATTGAAGGATGATAAAAAAAAAATCCAAAAGGATTCAATAAAAAGAAAAAAAAATAAAAGATGAATTTTTTTTTTAAAAAAATTATTTGGCATTGTTATTAAACAAAACTCAATGAGTCAACTTTGAAACCTTCTCATTTGACTTCTTCTCTAACCCGAGTTTAATTAACAGACATGATAACTGCACATATATTACCTAGTCAACATGGCGGATCAAAAAACAACTTGGATGACCGATAAAAATATGGTTTGACATAAATAAAAATCAAGATGAAAACTTCTTTTTTGAATATTGAGACGATGATATAATAGATCAACCTAGATTTTATGTCTTAACCCATCAACCCGCATCCTGAATCATGGACTTCATCATGTTTAATTTTTTTTTTAATTAATGATATGATAACAAAAGTAGATATTTGTAAAATTGAGCACCAATCAAATACCTAAACATTTGTTTAAGACCGCGATAATTTTATAGAAAAAAACCAAAATAAATTATGACAATCAATTTAAGATTAACAAAATATTGAAATATAAAATTGAAAACAAATACACAATAAAAGGAAAAAAAGAAGCAGATAGATAATATATATATATATATATATATATATTTAAAAAAAAGTCATTTTCTTTATTGTTCATATATGAACAACAAAACATGGAAACCTAACAAATTTTTTCTTAGTATGATAGTTAAATGCTTTTTTTTTTATTAACGTGGGTGTCCGGGCCAGCTTGCGCGCACCTCGACTAATCCCACGGGTCCTGAAGTTAATGATCATGTAAGCCTTCAGTGGTCATCATATGAGCAACCTAGAATTTAAAATAATTAAATACTTTTGATATTGCTGCTCTAGCAATTTTTAACTTTAGTCAATTTTTCAATAAAGTCTTCCGTAAAAAATATTAATTTATTGGAAGATATGTGATTTATTAGATAGAAATTACCTTTTAAAAAAAGTTTGAATGTAATGCAAATTCATTTATATTTGTCGTAAGATGATAAAAAGTTTGTTTCCTCTTGCTACGTGATCGTGGAGTTGTGATTGCTGAATGCTGTAAAACTAAATATTCACATTAACAATTAAAACTAAACTTGTGTTTTGCTATGTAAAACACTATTAGGTCCCTTTGGGTTCCTCGTTATTGGTCATTGATTTTTATTTTCTTTCAATTTAAACCTTAAAAGTTATTATGTTTTTGTCCTACATTTTCTCATTCTCTCTAGTAGCATGTTATCATGCATATAAGAGGCAGGTAAATCTACATTTCAGTCCCTTAATTTTATTTTATTTTACATTCAATTTCATGTTTTTAGATTTTCTGTTTAGGTTCAAAACTTTTATTATATATATATATATATTTTAGTTCCTAAATATTGAAAAAGGAGAGAGAAAGTCATAAAAAGCTTTCGACCACCAATAATTTCAATTTTGGTGTCTATTAATTTAGCTTTGAGAAATAAACCCAATGAAGGTGGTTCCCATAATCAATGTTACTGGAAAATATAAACCATAGCTTAAAAAATTGTTTTTATTTGATTTGATTTTGAATTTTTAAGATGATTTTAATGTTTTTTCTTGTTAGAAACAAGGATATAGAAGTTCATGGATCTTTAGTTAACATTAATAATTTTTTTTATGATTTATTAGTTCATATAATTTTTAATTTATTTTATTAAATATAAACATTAACTTTTCAATTATTAATTAAGATTTCCCATGATGCCAAAAAATATGTTAACATATATTCTTTTATTATATTAGAAATTAACTTGAAATTCTACATGTAACATAACACGTGTAATTAACTTGTATTAAATTGTTGATATTATGTTGTCACTAAAATTATCTAATTATTTATTAATTTATTACCATGCTATTTAAATTAAAATTATTCTTGAATATGTAACTTAATTTATGATTTTTTAGGAAAAAATAAAATAAATTACTTGAAAACATCTTCTTTTCATTGATAAAAAAACATAATTTTATAAATGATTTAGGTAGAAAAAAAAAACAAGATTTAAAATACCACGTAAGAGTATTTTTAAGTAAATATAAATTTTATGAATACTTTAAATGATACACAATTTCTTTTAAATAATAAAATAAAAAAAGAAACAATAACTTATACATAAGTTTTTTTAAAGCAAATAGAAATGCTATATAAGCCATTTGGTATAATTGAAATCCTTACCAAATACTTATATGATATTTTTAATTACTTTTTTTTAAAAAAAATTAGTTAAACTAAATAAGCTATTTAACTTGATTATATTTTAAATAATCTAAAAATAAACATGATAAACAATACTAAAAATAATTGGCCCCATGATATATATAAAGGCATTTTGATATCGTGTGTTTTAAATAGTATTTTTTAAATACTTGATGTTTTTAAAATTAATTTTTTTTTTTATTTTTAAATTGTTTTAATTTACTATATTAAAAATAATGTTTTTCCATCAAACATCATCGAAGGGTTATCTCACTGATCCAACGATCTGGCTCTTTTTTCAGGTCTTTCCCCGAGGCGGTCGGTAACAATGCCTATAAGTAGGATGTTGTGCCAGAGAACCAGAAGGAAGACCATAAGCTGAACGCTGCGAGTCGGAATCAAGATTCAAATAGAAAGGGGAGCGTAGGTTGGTGTGGTCTCTCAACTCTCGAACGGCGGATTGTTTCCAGCTCACAACACTGACCCACTGAGTCGCCACCCTCTCTTACTGAATCAATGGAACTTCCACCAAGATGGGCTTTCTTACTCTTTTTACTGTTATCTTCAACAAAAGCCTCTGGATCGGCAGTAGATAAAGAAGAGTTCCAAGAGGAATTGTTGTTGAAGCCGTTGCCTGATCGGAAAGTGTTGGCTCATTTCCACTTTGAAACTAGAGCTCCTCCTTGCAATTCCAATGGCCGCCGCCACCATCATCTCTTCCCTAAAGCCATTTCTCAGATGGTAATAGTTTTGTTTGACTCACTTTCCACAATTTGTTTTGTTTTTTTTAAAAGGTAAAGGAAGAGTGTGAAACTTGATATTTAGAGTAGTAGTTGTATTGTTAAATTTGAATTTGTGTTATTTTTCTTACACTAATTGCTCCGCTCCCTTCAATTGTAGACTTTATGTTATGTCAATATATATATATATATATATATATCTTCCTGGATTGAAGCTAGTGTAGTGTATATAAATCGTGGAAAGTTTAACCTGGACAGGTGGAGAAATTCCGGGTCAAGGAAATGGAATTATCGTTCACACAAGGTCGGTGGAACTATGAACGCTGGGGTGGGTTTGACACCATGTCAAGCAACAATGCTAAGCCTCCTGGAGTTGAGTTGTGGGCTGTCTTTGATGTTCCTAAAGAGCAAGTTGATGCTTCTTGGAAGAATTTAACCCATACCCTTTCAGGTCTTTTCTGTGCTTCAATTAATTTCCTCGAGTCATCTACCATGTATTCTGCCCCTGAATGGAGCTTTAGGCAAGCCTCTGGCAGTCTGAGGTATGGTATGCTGCCCCGTGAGGCTGTTTGCACTGAGAACCTAACTCCATGGTTGAAGCTCCTTCCTTGTCGAGATAATGCTGGGCTTTCTGCCTTAATGGACAGGCCATCAATTTATACAAGTTTTTATCATTCTCAGCGACTGCATTTGACTTCAAATGCATCCGATCTTGAGGGGTTGAATCCGGGCATTGTTCTAGAACAAACACTTACTGTTGTTCTTCATCCCAGTAGTCAAAGAACTAGCTTGACTCATATTAGTGAATCGTATCTTCAACCAAGCTGGTCTTTGAGTTCAATTTTTGGTAGGAAAGTCAATGGGAGGTGTGCTCTTGCTAAGTCTAGTAAAGTATATCTTCAGCTTGAGAGAGGCCTAGTTTCTGAACTGAAGAAAAATATTGGCTCTGAAGGGTATGATGTTGAAGCCAACTTTGAATTGTCATTTAATCCAGACAGGGTACTTACAGAAGAAAATAGTAGGCATGGAATAGGCTCCTCTTTACTTTATGAATTTTCAGTTGACAAGTACAGCAACTCTAAACCATTTGATCTAGGCCTGACATGGAAATTTCCTGTAATATGGTCATGTCAACAAGCTCCATTACATGCTACTAGATTTTTGATGGGAAGCGGGAATGAAAGAGGTGCAATTGCTATCTTGTTGAAATCTACAGATTTGAATGACAGTTCCCCGGTTGCTGATAGTGCTAGTGATGGATGTGAGTTGCATGTTAATATTTTCCAAATTGTCCCTTGGTATATCAGGGTATATTATCATTCTCTCCAGCTGTTTGTGGATGATCAACTGAAGGCAGTTGGAGCTTTTGTGGAAAAGATACATGTTATGCCTTCCAAAGACAAGATATCCCCTGGTATGATGGAGATGGTACTGAAGCTTCCTTGTGGTGTGAAATCAGCTGCTTTGACATTAGATTTTGATAAGGTATGCGTAACACTTCATGTTTTCAAGTTTGACTTGGAATTAGAATTATAGAGTGATTAGTGAATGAATTCGAGTGTCATAAAATATGTACAATGGTCAATAACATCCTCTGGGAAGCCAAACCATGGAAACAGTGGCTAAGGGCAAATAGATTATAATTTCCTGTCTGCAAGATTTTTTTATTTTTAATCTCAGATTCTCCCTGATTTACTTGACATGGACACTGCTTTGAATAGACATTTTTTTTTTTTAGTTAATCTGCTGGATACTAGAAGCACATTATAGTAGCTTTCTCAATGAACATAGGGCTTCGAATCAAGTCATCTAAATGCTCCAATGTACTGAATCTTGCTATAGTGATGATTTTCTGTTGCACCTAACGCATAGAGAAAGATAGTAATAGTCTAGCAGAATGGAAAAACATACAGTTATTAATGATCACATGCACAGGACTTGTGATGTTTCTAAGACAGCCAAGCTGCATTGGAATTGTGTTTCTTATCTACTGCTTTATGATATGTCAACAGGGTTTTTTGCACATTGATGAATACCCTCCAGATGCCAATCAAGGATTTGATATTCCATCAGCTGCAATAATCTTTCCCAACTTCCATGCAAGTATGCATTTCCCTAGCAACGACTCTGAGAGAAAATCACCCATGCTGTCTAAATTTCAGGTGATATGATATTCGAGATTCTCATGTGCTTCATATTGAACAATCCAAGTTTATTGGATTGATTGTAGATTTGTGATGCAGGAAAGCAGTCCTGTTCTCTCGTACACTGAAGTATTACTTGTACCTTTGACAACTCCTGATTTTAGCATGCCATACAATGTCATCACTATCACATGCACAGTGTTTGCTCTGTATTTTGGGTCGCTGCTCAATGTACTTCGGCAGCGGGTTGGAGAGAAGGAAAGACTTCTTAAAAGCAAAGGTAACTTCATGGCTTGAACTGTGTTGTTGCAGGATCACTGGAATATGGTCTGTAGATATGGTCTATGGAAGGCCCTCTCTCTTTAATTAATTCTATAATTACAATCTAAATGTTAGTGAATCAACGAAAAAATTAAATTGCTGAATTAAAATGTTAATTATGGGATGATATCAATGCACATTAAAATGCGTCGATCCAAGACATTTGTTTTGAGCTAATCATTTCCAATATCTAAAAAGTGACACTATCTTTTGAATAACAGTTTTTTATTGGCTCGACTTGCACATGTACTGGGCTCCTGATCTTTGTCTTTCATTCCTCCATTTGCAGCTGCTGCTGTAAAAACCGGTCGCCCTTCTGAACTGCTGTCCAGACTGTCAACCAAGCTTAGAGGAAGATCACAGGAGCCTTCCCAATCACCTTCAGAATCATCACCCTTGATAAATTCTAAATTAGTACTAAAAGTCTTGTTAATGGCTGCACTTGCTGTTGCATGGCAATATTATTTTGGATGACAACATCAAAGGGTAAGTTAGGGACCTCCAGTGCAATGTACAACAATACGCGCAGAAGGAAAGCATAGTAAGGGACGAGTAAAGTGATTTTTCTACCATTAAACTACTTGTAGCCCAATTTTGTATTCCAAGTCGTACTTTCTTAGGTTCTATATTAATCAATTGGTATTTTCGAAATCTGGTTTATATCCATCGCCAGCCAACCTTGATTGATTGATATTTTCATCCGATTTGAGGGTTTCATGTGCTTTTTTTTTCTTTTTTCTTTTTTTCAAGTGAATGATTTTGAAAAAGCAAACCAGAGTTGTGTTGTCAATTTCGTGCTAAAAAGCTGGAACAACAGCACTAGGGTTGATCAAATGACCAAAAAAACAGAGAGATTTATTAGCACATTGAGAGTTGGCTCCATTTATTTTTATCTTCTTTAGCAAGCTGACATTTTCTTTTATCGACCGCTTCCTCTTGAAGCCAATCAAGTCCATTCCATCTTGGCATCCTTTAACCTTCATAGCATCTTGAAGAGACAAATCCTCAGTGCTGTCTTTAGTTTCATGTCTTCTAAATCAAACATGTCAGCATGCATAAAGACCAAATATTTCCCTTCATCTTTTTATTCAGAGCAAGTCGCTATCTTGATGCTGTCGTCTGCTACTGCTCGTTCTCAAGTTCAGCTCTGTAGTTAGAGCTTGTGCCTATGTGGGAATCTTGGGACACCTTTTCATATGGTTGTGCATATGGCTATGCTAGAGAATTTGTTAGTTTGTATGCATTGTAGCGAATTTAATAAATTTAATGTTTGATAAATAAATATAGAGTAAAGATAAAATTCATGAAACAAAAATATTTGCAAATAAAATTATAAAGATATAATTATGAGATTTTTATTACATCAAAGTTTTGTTCCTAAATATTTCTAATCAGTACTCTCTTAATAATGAATATTTATTAGAGCTATTAGACTAGTATATATTATGTTCTTTTCTTTATGAAACGAAATAGTTGATCTCATAAATTGAGGTATGAGATACACCTAAAAATATAGATGCTTGGTAGATAATATGTACACTGAACTAATCTGTATGAGAACTCTATATGGAGATATCACTTGTGTCTATAAAAAAACTCATATGATAGTTGTGTAAGTGATCCTTAGACTTAAGATCACTAAGTTATCTTGTATAGGAAGTGTTATGTTTTCATTTAGTTACACGTTATCCTGTTAATGGTAACAAATGAAAAGACATTGGATATAACATAAACTATGTCACACGTCACCCGTGCGGCGATTCTAGCGATTTTACATTATGTTTGCTTGATTTGGGGTCTTGGGAGTCGCCACCTAGTATTTATTGAAGGTTACTAGGAAACCTGGATTTACTGGTCGTGGTCAGAAATTCGAGGATAAAGGACTGGTTGTGGCTAGAGAAGGTATTAACACCCCTAGCACACTCTACCTAAGGTAAGCTGCTTTGTGGTTTGATGTGATTTGAAAATTTAAAATATTAATTAAATTATAAGGCTTTAATAAATCGATTATTAAATCCCAGAATATATGTAGAAACATGTTCTTACATTTTCTTGGAAAGTACAACATGATTTTATTTGTCCTTGATATATTTAATCATATTCAAATTAAACACTTAATTCTTTTTGGTCTTTTTGATTTTTATAATTCAATATCATAAATAAAAACACAAACACACTCACACACATCTTTTTTACAAGTAAAACAAATAACAAAAATTCAAAAATCAAATACAATTTAAAAATTACAAAATAAACCAAAAAAAGAATCCAGAAACTGTCGGAAAGCCTTCTGGACCCCAAAAAAACTGGTGGCGCGTCTCCTCCACGCGCCACATCACTGGCGGCGCGTGGGATCACGCGCCTCCGAGAGGGAAGCTGGAAACGGTGGGATCTGACACAACCTTTTCTCCCCTTCCTTTACTCGCCGGCGGTGACCAGCAAGAATAACCAAAAACGCAACAAAGCAGTCAATTTTAGTTTTCTTTCACTGATTTCAGATCTGCCTCTCTCCCTACAACCCCCTTTCTTTTCATCTCCCCACCTCTGTTTCAGGCGCTCGGTGGTGTGATTGAAGGGCTGCTGGCTACTGGGTCCTCGTCGCGCCTGTGCAGCTGGTGGTTGGGCTTGCTGCTGTCGGTTTTGGTGGAGGCTGGTCTACACCGATGATGGATCGCGGGCCACGGTGGAGCTAAATGGAGGCGGTGGCTGGCTTCTATGGAGGCCAATTTGCGGGGAGATGAAGAAGAGAACGGGGATCGTCGAGTCTTCACGAGCTGGCGGTTGGTGCAGGAGAACGGGTTGTTGGGTCTGTCGGATGGAAGGTTGAAGATGGGATGTCGAGGCCGAGGGAGAGGGAGTTAGTCCGGTGCTCTCTGGTTTCCCCAGTTCCTGGCCTCAAAGGAGAAGGGAGGGTGGCGGTGCTTAGGTTGTTCCTTTTCCAAGGGAGCAGTGGCTATATTCGACCAGGAGAGGGAGAAGGAAAATGAGGGAGATGGTTTTTGTGGCTTGGGGCCGGCTGACAGAAAAAAATCAAAAGCTTCGGGGGGAGTCGGTGGTTGCAGAGAATATGGTTTTTCTTTTTTAGGTTTAGGTTTTTTTTTTTTTCTCTTCTTTCCCCCTAAATTGCTCTTCCCCCGGGTCAATTTTTCGCCCCCCAATGCCAGTTTCACTGTAGCTTAGTATTTATAGGAGAAGTTTTGCTAGGTTTCCAAATTAGTACCTCAACTTTTCCTTTCCTTTTCTTTTCCTCTCTCTTTTTTTTTTTTTTTTGTAAATTTTGATTTTTCTTATCTTTTTTGTTTTTTTGAAAGCAAGCATTATCAACGTCAACTCAACAAAGAAAATCAGTGATCATAAAATTTACGCGTTAAAAGTTGAACACGTTCAAAATACCTTTGAAAATTTAAATCCTTCTGATATAACGTTGAAAATGCTAAAAATGATGCAAATATATCAAAATGCATTTTTTTTGGGTTTTTCGTTGTTTTTTTGCTATTTTTGATTTTTCTAAAATTTTATCAAAAATATGGGTCAAAAGTTGGGTAGCAACATATGCCCCCTCTTTACAATGCTTACAAAGCAAAAATTCCTTAATGTTTTGCATAATAAGCTTGTAAAGAAAACAAAAGGTCTTCCTGGCTTACTAAGTGATCCACTCAGCCAATGACTTTACTTTTTAAAAGAAAATGGTCTCATTATCTTGGGTGACCTGCCTTTGTTGAAGAAAAATGGTCTATTTTCAGGGGCGACTTGCCCACACATACTCAATGTGATCTATTTTCAGGGGCGACTTGCCCACACATACTCACGTTGGTCTATTTTCAGGGGCGATCTATTTTCACGGGTGACCTGCCCTTTTGATTGCGTTAACCTGAGATCCCATCTGGCGATCTCCTTTAACCGAAACCAAAATTGGTGTGTAGCTTGGTCAAACTGAAATCCCATCTAGCGATTCCCTTTAACCAAAGCTAAATTCTGTGTGTGGTTAGGTTAACCTGAGATCCCATCTGACGATCTCCTTTAACCAGAACCAATACAAAGATGTGTGTGTGGTCTTATTATAATGGGTGACCTACCCAAGTGAAAACATATGATGGTCTCATTATGATGGGTGACCTACCCAAGTGGAAAAAATGATGGTCTCATTATGACGGGTGACCTACCCAAATGGAAGATGATGGTCTCATTATGATGGGTGACCTACCCAAATGCAAAACAAAAGGCGGTCTCATTATAATAGGTGACCCACCCAGGAAAATGATGGTCTCATTATGACGGGTGACTTATCCAGATGGAAGATAATGGTCTCATTATAATGGGTGACATACCCAGAAGCAACATGTGAAAAGTTGGTCTCATTGTTATAGGTGACCTACCCAGATGGAAGTGTTGGTCTCATTATGATGGGTGACCTACCCAAGAAAATGCAAAGATTTTTTTTCAAAAAATGGTCTCATTATTATGGGTGACCTACCCAGATGAAAAGAAAAGTGGTCTCATTGTTATGGGTGACCTGCCCAGATGGAAGAATATGACTTACCTGGCAAAAAGACTTGGCAGGTGAAGTCTTGACACGATAAGGCTAGCAAACAGCGCTTCCTGATTGCAGGATTGACTTGAGGATTCCTCTTGATGATAGGGTTAATCTTCTTGTTTCTTTGAGATTTTCCTACTAGCAGGGTTCATCTCATTCCTCTCTCATTTCAGGATCTAAACTAATTTCTTTGTTATTATCGACTCAATGATTCTTTCTATCCATAATCTTGTTGGACTTCATTGAGGATCTTCCTGTAATAATCACAATATGTGCAATGCTTTGAGGTTAGATGATATGCATGCATCTTTACCTGATTTGAAATATAGGCCCCCCCTCTTTGATACTCCATCGTCATAGGGTGCCTTTGTTTGCATTCCAAAGCATTACTTATTCTTTCCATACAGTGGCTCATTCATATGATAACCATCACTCAGCTGTAAGTGCAGTGCCCATCCTAGGTTGTCCATGGTGATTGCTGCTCTTATTGTTTATCAAGCTTGACAATGCCCCCAAGTGTGGTGTTGCTTGATTCATCATGAAGGATTTTCTCTCCTGAATTCTTCTGAGAATTATCCTCTGATTGATTGTGTGCATTGATTAGTACTTAAAAGTGCATGTTTATCAAGGTTTTATATCATCATTTTACACTTGAAGTATCAATAACTCCTTCACTAAAGCATGTTTTATAATAACAAGTTTGATACTATAAGATACCTTAATTTATGGTAAATGCTCATTTTAAATGCAGGCCTATCACATAAATAAAAGGATTGATTGATGAGTTTAAGTATTGAAAGTGGAAGGACAAAGAGATGGCCAAACTTAGAAAAGAGATGCCGGTGCAGTCCAAACCAGAACATTGCTCGGTAATTGGATCATATTTGGAGCTCTAGATCTCGAATTTAGGTCCATTTTATATGGATGGAAAGGTAAGACAAAGGCCTACAACTTTCATGAGGAGCCCAAGATCTAAGAAGGCCGTTTTGAAGTCCAAATTGAAGGAACAACGAAGAAGTCCGAAGCTGTCCTGCAGCCCAGACACTATTTAGTGTTCAGCCCATATCTTGAGTTCTAGAAGTCCAAATGACCTCATCTTTTTTTTGTTGGAAAGCTGAGACAATTTCCTAGAACATTCCTGAGGATTCTGGGCAAATTATGATGTTAGCAATGACGTTTTGTTCAGACAAGAAGATAAGGATTGTCACCAAAGTCAAGATGTGGCCACCCACTCATCAATTAGTCAACAAATCAATAGTTTCAAATTTTGGCCTATAAAAGGAGGCACTTACCATGTATTGAGGCATCTTGGTTTCCAGATCAAGATCATGCTCTTGCTTTCTCTCTTTGTATTGCTTATGTCTTGCTTTCATTAATATCAAGTTTATGCACTTCATTTCCTTTCTTTTACTTAGTTAACTTCTTTCTCATTTATGTTCTTATCTTGTTTATTTATGTTTCTTTCTTTCATTATGTTTAGTTAAGTTAATTATGTCAAGGTGAAAAGGGTACACTAATGGTGTAAGAATAAGTATAATATAAACTTAATATGGACCTTAACGTTGGATACTAACATGTTTTATATTTGTTATCTTGTTCACTTTTAATACTTTGCTTGTTAAATGGTTAATCTAGATTTATGTTGTATAACACTTGGTACAACAAATACTTGGTACTTTCATAGCCCATACTGTATGGTATAACCGACACCTGAGCTATGAAAGGGACTTGATTTGTTGTTAACATAAGTTATAATCATGAATGCCTGCCAACATTTACAAGTATTAGCTTTATTTGAATAAGATAACTAATGTAATCATGTTAACAATTTATAATCTGATTGGAACCTCCTTTATGTGTGGTTTCCAATTGAGTAATAAGAGTTTATATTATACTTGTTTGAAGTACCATTAGTGGATCCTCTAACCTTGACATTTGTTTTTATCATTGTTTAATCCTTACGTTAATCTTTCATCTCAAAGTTCTCATTAATTTCTTCATCTTCTGCTTTTATTATTGTTATTATTGTTATTATTATTATTATTATTATTATTTACATTCTGTAATATATCCTCTTGATCTTTTCATAAACTTAGTATATAGGCTGGAAACCTGTGACCCGATCTTTTGGATCATTCTCAGGTGTAACAACGCCACGTACTGAGTGTTATTGTTGTTATTGTTATTGTTGTTGTTGTTTTGTTGTCTTGTTATTTATAATTTATACAATTAACCTCTCTGTGGTTCGACCCCGGTCTTGCCGGGTTATTTATTACTTCGACACTCCTGCACTTGGGAAAAGACATCAAGCTTTTGGTCGTGTCAAGTTTTTGGCGCCGTTGCCGGGGAGGTAAATTCTTGTATAAATTATAATATTTAATTTATTTTCTCTTTTCACTTTTCATTTTATCTATTTTTGTTTCCTTTGTTTTGTTTTGTTTTTTTTCTTCTATTTTCTTTTCTTGCTTTTATTCTCTTCTTACACGTGCATGAGAGTTTGGTCACGTACATTAAGTGGTAGACTTTGTAGGATATCCTCATCATTTTCAGAAAATATGGCCGAAGAAGATAATCAATCACTTCATAATGAGAATAATGAGAATAACCGTATGAGAACACTTAGAGACCACATGAATCCCACAAGAACAAGTGCACCCTCATGCATAGTTTTCCCTCCTGATGCATCTCATTTTAATTTTAAGCCAGGCATTATTCAACTTTTACCATCTTTTCATGGCTTAGACTTAGAAAATCCATACTTGCATTTAAGGGAATTTGAGGAGGTCTGTAATACATATAATGACTCAAATTGTAGCATGAACACCATTCGATTAAAGCTTTTTCCTTTTTCATTAAAAGATAAAGCTAAAACATGGCTACAAAATTTGAGGCCGGGATCCATTCGTGCTTGGGATGAAATGCAACAACAATTTTTAAAGAAGTTTTTTCCATCTCACAGAACAAACTCTTTCAAAAGACAAATCATCACTTTCACTCAAAAACCAGGAGAAACATTTTACCAATGTTGGGATAGGTATCGAGATTTACTTAATACTTGCCCACATCATGGTTTTGAAACATGGAGATTGGTTTCACATTTTTATGAAGGTTTAACACCTAGAGATAGGCAAATGGTTGAATTGATGTGCAATGGAACTTTCGAAGATAAAGACCCTAATGAAGCAATGGAGTACCTAGACTTGCTAGCCGAAAATGCTCAAAATTGGGACACCACAGGTACTTATGAGGCACCAAGTAAAACACAACCTCATACATCTAGTGGAGGTATGCACAACCTTAGGGAAGATCATGACCTCCAAGCCAAGTTTGCATCTTTAGCTAGAAAAGTCGAAGCACTTGAATTGAAAAAAAGTGGTCAATTAAAATCTGTTCAAGATATTGTGTGTCAAATCTGTGAAACCAATGAACATTCAACAAATGATTGTCCAACTTTGCCTTCTTTTAAGGAATGCCTCCATGAACAAGCCCATGCTTTAAACAGTTTCCAAAGACCCAACCATAACCCATACTCACAAACATATAACCCTGGTTGGAGAAATCACCCAAATTTTAGTTGGAAGAGTGATAGCAACAATGCACAAACTTCACATCCACCGTTTCAAGCACACCATAATTTCCAAAATTCTCATGGATATGCACCTCCTTATGCTCCACCTCCTAGAAGAAATTTTGAGGAAACATTGCATGCATTCATTGAAAAGCAGGAGACAATCAACACTCAACTTGCTCAAAGCATGACCGATTTTAAAGATGCTCTTGCAAAATTAACATCTGCTCTCAGTTTCCAAGAGAAAGGTAAGTTTCCTTCTCAACCACAGTAAAATCCAAAGGGGCAATACAATGCAAATGCAAGTAGTTCTGGAAGCCAACACATGGATCAAGTCAAATCAGTCATCACTCTTCGTAGTGGTAAGGTTATTGAAAAACCTATTCTTGAACCTTGTGAGAAAGATGATGAGTCTATCTCTGAGGGTAAGGAAGGGGTTGAACCTGAACATTGCAAAGAGAAGGCTAATTCCTCGCCAGCACTTCCATTTCCTCATGCCATGACCAAACAAAGGAAAGTCAATCACAACTCTGAAATCTTTGAAATTTTCAAACAGGTAAGGATCAATATACCTTTGTTGGATGCTATTAAACAGGTACCTTCCTATGCTAAATTTTTGAAAGATCTGTGCACTGTGAAGAGAAAACTGAATGTGACAAAGAAAGCCTTTTTAGCCGAACAAGTAAGTGCCATTCTTCAGAACAATAATGCTTTGAAATATAAAGACCCTGGTTGTCCTACAATTTCTTGCTTTATTGGAGAACATAAAATTGAAAGAGCCTTACTTGATCTTGGAGCTAGTGTGAAGTTACTTCCATATTCAGTCTTTCAAAGTCTCAATCTAGGTGAGTTAAAACCAACTTCTGTAACTCTTTTACTCGCCGATAGATCTGTAAAAGTGTCTAGAGGAATAATTGAAGATGTGTTAGTACAAGTCGATAAATTCATTTATCCTGTGGATTTTATTGTCTTGGACACGCAACATGTTGAAGCATGTAATTCATTTCCTATTATTTTAGGACGTCCGTTTCTTGCAACTTCTAATGCATTGATTAATTGTAGGAATGGACTCATGAAGTTATCTTTTGGAAACATGACATTAGAGATGAATATTTTCAACATTTGCAAGCAGCCTGGAGATGATAATGATTTACAAGAAGTAGATCATATTGAAGAATTAGTTCATGATCAACTTGAATCTACTTTGAGTAAAATTGAGTTGGATGAATATGAAGATTTGCAAATGATTTATTCTCAGGAAGAAATCACGGATGAAAAAGGCACCGAAAATATTGATGCCGATCTTTTGTCAAGAGTGACAACAGATTTGATATCTGACATCACACCAATCGATGATTACTTTCCTGAAGAATCCTTACTTTCTCATAGTTCAATGCCTTGGTTTGCTAAAAACATCAATTTTCTTGCAACAGGAGATTTGCCAGCTCACTGGAGTACCGAAGACAAAGGAAAGTTTTTGAACGAAGTGAAGAACTTTTACTTAGATGACCCTTACTTATTCAAAAAATGTCCTGATCAAATATTTCAAAAATGCATTCCCGACAATGAGGTAAGTAATGTCATTAAACTTTGTCATTCTGAAGCATGTGGGAGTCAATTCTCATCAAGAGAGACGACTGCAAAAATCTTACAAAATGGATTTTATTGGCCCACCATGTTCAAGGACACACATGCATTCTGCAAAACTTGTGAAAATTGTCAAAAAGTTGATACTGGTAAAAAAGTTTTGCTTTATAATTCTCAACTCCATTTATTTCCTGAAAAACTAAGATCAAGATGGAGCGGTCCATTTATTTTGACACATGTGTATCCTTATGGGGCCCTTGATATTGAGAATCCAAAGAATGACAATGTTTTGAAGGTAAATGAACATCGTTTAAAAGCTTACTTTGATGAGTTTCCTAGTGAAAATGAATCCATTGGTTTGAATAATCTTATTGATAAAGGTTGATTATTTTGTTTTTCTCACATTTTTTTTGTTGCTTTTTAGTGTGACTTTTGTTTTGCTAGTCTCTCACCCCGGTCAAATGGTGGATAACGGTACTCCGTGACATAAGTCGGTTCTTTCAGTTTCCCAAATAACTGATATCTGTATATATTTGTACAATTCTTAGCTCTTTTTCCCTTCTTTGAATCTCTTCTCTAATTCTCTTTTGAAAATGGACACCACTCTTGAAAAGTTGAAAAGGTATTTTCCCGCTCTGCCTCAAAATGCGATTACAAAAATTTATCGTGCTAGGTGTGCAAGATTGAGGTTGTTAATGAATCATGGAATTCCTGAAGATATTCGTTGGCTGATTGAAGCAAAGGTCCGATTATCAGGTGAGTCCTCCAATTCTTTCATTTCACACATGCCTGGAACAGGTAAAAGTACTTTTGCAAAGAAACGTCGTGCAAAACGACTAAAAGTCTGTCACAGATGTGCCAGATGGACTTGTAATGCAACATGTCGTTCTTTAGGAATGGTATCTGTAAACCGTGAAGATAAGATACAATTCATTAAGGATGGCCTGAGTAAGGGGTCTTTAGATAATCTTTTGTTGACCCTTGAGACGCATCCTAGTGGAGATGTGCATCGTGTAATTCATGATTTATGGCCACAATTCCATAAAGAACATGATCGACTTAGTCTTGGGAATCTGACTAAAAAAGACCCTGTTTGCCGGTTTTTAAGAAAACTGGATGGGAAGCCTATCCCCGACCCATAGAGGGCGTTTAAGCCGTTCTTGGACGTAAAACCAAGGGAAGATGTGAGCCACAATCACAACTACCTGTACATACATGCTTTGTCAAAATAAAGTAAAAGGCTTAGATTAGATTTGAGCCTTCATTTGTGAAACCTTGTGTCTTTTGGTTTTATTAATAGCATAGTATTTTGTTTTGTTACTTCTTATATTTGTTTAAGTGTGTTTCAGGTTTGTCATTGTTCGTTGTTTCAGGTGATGTCTTCTATACTCTATCTTTCTACCTTAGGACATTGAGGACAATGTCTCGTTTTGGTTGGGGGGAGAGGGTAGTAGTTAAAAAAAAAAAAAAAAAAAAAAAAAAAAAAAACTAACCAACTAACTGTTTTTGTTTTTAAAAAAAACCATTTGGCAAAACTGTTATTACTAGGATGGCAGAGTAAAGAGGAATTATTCTTGAGACGCATCTTAGTAAAAAATTTCTAATGGTTATTTGCAATATTCATAACAAGGCCTATTAGAATACTTCTTGAAATATTCAGGTTTACAAACTCTCGTATTGTTATCACTTGATTCTGCTCATATACTCATTTAACAAGTATCATTAAACCTTCATTTTCACACACACACTTTAACATATGATTGTGGGTTGCACATTGGATTATTACAATAATTATGTTCTTTTGTTGAAGGTGACAACTAAGGGAAAAGAATAGTATATAATTTGCAAAAAAAAAAAAAAGAAAAAAAAAAGAAAAAAAAGAAAAAAAAAAAGATAGTATTGATGATAATAAAACGTGGATAAGTTTGGTTTCGTAGCCTCCCTAACCTAAGCAATTAAGCCCGAAGGGGTGTTTTAACACCTAATACCCTAAAGTCAACTGACTTGGGAGTTATTGGCCCAAAGCTTGTTACATGGGTTAAGGAGAAAAGCTTAAGGGAATCAAACATTGCACTATCTACGTATCAGTATCTGCAACCCGAGTTGTTAAGCTCGTAGGGGTGTCTCAACACCTAATGCCCTAAGAACCAACTGGTCTGGGAGTCATTAGCCTAAAACTCGTTACATGGGTTAAAGATACATTATGTTTTTAAGTTGTATGTGTATATAAATAAAATTAAAAAAAAAAAAAGAAAAAAAAAAGAAAAAAAAAAAAAAAAAAAAAGAGTAATAATAATAATAATCCCAACCCAAGGAAGTTCACCTTAAACATTTGAACATAATATTGTTTTCTTCCAACAAAAGCCCCATCATCTATGTTTTCATATATTGAGCACGTAAAAAGAAGGTTTATTAATATCTTGTTTAAGAAGTATGAAGCAGTAATATAAATTTAGTGAGAGTTTGTTTTATCTGGATAGATTAATAGAAGTTGAATGATGAATGCCTTGCTTTATGATACTTGCAAATTGTTTCTCTATTTTAACGCTTTAGATTACTAGGGACTAGTAATAAGCTGGTTGGGGGTGTGATTAGTACTTAAAAGTGCATGTTTATCAAGGTTTTATATCATCATTTTACACTTGAAGTATCAATAACTCCTTCACTAAAGCATGTTTTATAATAACAAGTTTGATACTATAAGATACCTTAATTTATGGTAAATGCTCATTTTAAATGCAGGCCTATCACATAAATAAAAGGATTGATTGATGAGTTTAAGTATTGAAAGTGGAAGGACAAAGAGATGGCCAAACTTAGAAAAGAGATGCCGGTGCAGTCCAAACCAGAACATTGCTCGGTAATTGGATCATATCTGGAGCTTTAGATCTCGAATTTAGGTCCATTTTATATGGATGGAAAGATAAGACAAAGGCCTACAACTTTCATGAGGAGCCCAAGATCTAAGAAGGCCGTTTTGAAGTCCAAATTGAAGGAACAACGAAGAAGTCCGAAGCTGTCCTGCAGCCCAGACACTATTTAGTGTTCAGCCCATATCTTTGAGTTCTAGAAGTCCAAATGACCTCATCTTTTTTTTGTTGGAAAGCTGAGACAATTTCCTAGAACATTCCTGAGGATTCTGGCAAATTATGAATGTTAGCAATGACGTTTTGTTCAGACAAGAAGATAAGGATTGTCACCAAAGTCAAGATGTGGCCACCCACTCATCAATTAGTCAACAAATCAATAGTTTCAAATTTTGGCCTATAAAAGGAGGCACTTACCATGTATTGAGGCATCTTGGTTTCCAGATCAAGATCATGCTCTTGCTTTCTCTCTTTGTATTGCTTATGTCTTGCTTTCATTAATATCAAGTTTATGCACTTCATTTCCTTTCTTTTACTTAGTTAACTTCTTTCTCATTTATGTTCTTATCTTGTTTATTTATGTTTCTTTCTTTCATTATGTTTAGTTAAGTTAATTATGTCAAGGTGAAAAGGGTACACTAATGGTGTAAGAATAAGTATAATATAAACTTAATATGGACCTTAACGTTGGATACTAACATGTTTTATATTTGTTATCTTGTTCACTTTTAATACTTTGCTTGTTAAATGGTTAATCTAGATTTATGTTGTATAACACTTAGTACAACAAATACTTGGTATTACTTTCATAGCCCATACTGTATGTATAACCGACACCTGAGCTATGAAAGGGACTTGATTTGTTGTTAACATAAGTTATAATCATGAATGCCTGCCAACATTTACAAGTATTAGCTTTTATTCGAATAAGATAACTAATGTAATCATGTTAACAATTTATAATCTGATTGGAACCTCCTTTATGTGTGGTTTCCAATTGAGTAATAAGAGTTTATATTATACTTGTTTGAAGTACCATTAGTAGATCCTCTAACCTTGACATTTGTTTTTATCATTGTTTAATCCTTACGTTAATCTTTCATCTCAAAGTTCTCATTAAATTTCTTCATCTTCTACTTTTATTATTGTTATTATTGTTATTATTATTATTATTATTATTATTATTTACATTCTGTAATATATCCTCTTGATCTTTTCATAAACTTAGTATATAGGCTGGAAACCTGTGACCCGATCTTTTGGATCATTCTCAGGTGTAACAACGCCACGTACTGAGTGTTATTGTTGTTATTGTTATTGTTGTTGTTGTTTTGTTGTCTTGTTATTTTATAATTTATACAATTAACCTCTCTGTGGTTCAACCCGGTCTTGCGGGTTATTTATTACTTCGACACTCCTGCACTTGGGAAAAGACATCAAGCTTTTGGTCGTGTCATGCATCATGCCAACACCCCATCAAGATTGTTAATCAGTCATGAACTTGCCTTCGGTTGAAACACCATTCAAGTATATATGGTCACCAGCCTTCATGGAACTACCAAGTCATCCAGACATGGATCTCATGCTTTGTAGTAAATAGCTCATCATTGTAAGCTCGATGTTCTTCTCTATGGATTCCTCTCAGCTTGTCAAATCAGATCGTGAAAAGAAATGCTTTAGCATCATCAATGATGTTAATTTTATCACCCATATTCATGCAGTGAAGTGCACATTTAAGCTTCAAAATAGATCGTCCCACAGTCAGTCTTGGTTGGTGCATCCTTCCACACTTATTCAAATGCAACTATGCGATAACATCAATTGCTACTTGGATTGTCTTTGAACAACATTGCCCCCAGCAATGATATGAATGCTTGTTCAACTGTTTATACTCAAAAAGGTTTTTATTTGTCATTGTTAGATGCTAAACATAACTTTGATGGACTTTAACGACTCATCATGTGATTCTTTCTTTGCCCCCCCAGCTGATCTGAATGCTGTTTGTTTTTCTTCTAAGGGTCCATTGTATTACCCCTAGGTGGTCAACGTTTCAAGGAGTGTCGAGAAATGTTGATGTCATTTTTGTCAAGGATTTTGCAAACTCAATCGATGTTCTTGTTTGAAAATCTTTCTTGTTCTGGAATCAAATCTCATACTTTAAAGATCTTGTCTATTCAAGTCTAATTGTTGAAATGAAATTAGAGATGTTGGTTTTTTGAAAATCTTTTCAAAAATCAAGCTTCTTTGGTCAAAGACCCAACACACATTATTCAATGCAGTCCTTTGATTGTCTTGTATTTTGAAAACAAAAATGACTCGTTGTAAGATTTAAAATGACTTTTTCATGGTTCTTTGTGTTAGTTTTAATCTTTGATCTTGGGTATATCTTTTGATGGTTTGTAATGAGGTGACCTTCTATGAATTTCACAAAACAAAGGGCTCAAGTCAAAACTTGAGGATTCATCAAGAAAAATTGTTTTCTTTTTTAGCACCAATTTTATCAGCATGCATAATGACCAGTAGCTTAATTCATGAAGCCACAACTCTTATGGACAAACTCTTCAAGTTTTGAGATCGCCATTTATCAGTTCAAATTGCTTACTTGATCAAAAAGGGCTTTTAAAAGCACATAATGTAGGCTATGGTTCATGGTTATGAAAGAAAGGGATTTCACAAGCTCAAAAGGTGTTTGAGGGTTTCAAAGACCTAGGATCAACATCAATTATTCATCAACTCTCTTTCTCTTGTTGTCATAGTAGAGAAAGTGATATATAACCTTGTTAATCTTAAAGATCAGAATTCTCTTAACATAGGTCATAATGCAAATCTAACTTTTCCTTTGATGAATAACTAATCTAATTTTTTTCTGAAGACACTAGAGACTTTATCCTAGACACACCAAAAGACATGAAACTTGATTTTTATGTGTTGACTTTTGGCATTTGTTGTGTCTTTCTTCAATTGAATCATATTTTGTCCCTTTTAGTATTGATAAGTATTCTCTTTCCTTTCCATTTTTTTTTTTTTTTGCATAGCCTTCCTCAAAGTTTTTTCTTGGATGGCCCTCAATCTATAGCTTTTCTTCTTCTAGCCCTTTCTCAATCATTAGACTTTTATTCTAAGCCTTTTCCTTATCCATTGACTCTAACCTTGTCTTCATCTTTTCTAGGAAAAAGTCTCTCATTGCCCCTAGTGTGGGGTGTGATCCGGGTCAGGGTTTCTTTTTGAAAGAAAATATTTCATTAGGCTCAAAATGGGACTGCAATGGATGATATTTCAAAAAATGTGAAAGGATAACAAAGATGGCCTTTTCTCATTTCAAGCAAGGTCGATTGATATTTCAAAAAATGTGAAAGGATAACAAAGATGGCCTTTTTCTCATTTCAAGCAAGGTCGATTAGAACCGATAAATTTTGACCTCATCCAGTGTAATGATTAGGACTTGTAAGAGTCAATGATTCACGAATCCATAGCTACCAAATCCGCTACATGTCATTATGCATACTGTTAAAACATAGCTACATGATGAGTGGTTCAGTTTCAGGAGGTATGAGTTCAAAATTGTTTGGTCACCTCATGTCATTTTCAAGAATAGAGTCATTTTTGTAATCAAAACACTTTTGATCTTTAAGGATTGACTAGCTTTAATTTTGCATGTTGGAGTTTGATCAAAATATTTTGTCTAAATAACCTTTGAAAGAAAACATCTCATGTTTTCATAGCAACAAAGAAACAATGAAAAGACATGTCTCGTTAAAAGATGAGATGTGATGCCAAAACAAAAATGCAAAAATGGCAAAAATCCATAACAAAGATGATTGACAGTTTCACCCCCTTCTTGGATCAACCTTTCTTTGGCAATATCTGTGTTTTGCCAAGCAATTCCGATCACTTGTTATTCTGAAAATGATCGATGACATCATCTTTCACAAACTGAGCTCAATTCTTGAAACTCCTGCATCTGTTCGACTAAAATGGCCGATGACCCCACTATGACGACACATCTCTTGTCTGGATTGAACCACCTAGAAAACGGTGGTTGCACAGGATTTGTCGAAGTCAGGCAAAATTATGGAATCTGGCAGATGTTGGTCGACGAACTTGAGGGGCATATGGATGTCAATCTTAGCAAGGACATTTGAGTAGATGATGTTATGGAAAGACCTGACTTGACAAAACAACTGAGGTTTCTCAATTAAAAGTCATCTCCTGATTCAACTATTTTACAGTTTTAGAATTCATGGCAGAACCTTCAATCTTTCCCCTATCCATTACTTGTTAATGCTTTCAGTGATCTTCACAAAATCCCGTGCTGCTGAACTGGAATTGAGCTTACAGTGGGGATGATTTCAAAGAAGGCCAATGCACCAGGTTATCATAAGTTGATGACTGAAGGCATTACTGCCGTTCATGACTGAAAAAGAGAGGTGCAACTTTAATAGAACGTGGACACGCAGTGTTCCCATGGAAGACTATGCAGACATTCCCTTTTTATTTCTTAAAGCTCACCGCTTGCTCAAGCAGATGTGCCTCTAGCCACTGCACCTTTGATGATCTCCACTTTCTTTTGACAATGAGCCTCGCTTTGACCCCTTTTTTTTATTATCCGTCTTTTCTAGTCCAGTGTGGTAGACCTCGGATGGGGGAACCTATTTTTCATCCTGGTACTTGCATGATAAATGTATGACATGTAATCTAAATGATGAACTTGCCCTTCAAGGGGTGACATATGGTCATAACTCTTGCATGATGAAACACGAATTTTTATTCTTGATCAAACTCTACAATAGAAATTTCTTGAGTAATGACCATTATATCCCTCGTAAGTCCTAAATTCAAGATACTTCAAGAAGGGTTTGCCCAGATGCAAAACAAATATTTACGGAACATACATCCTAAAGGCAAGTTCTAATCTTTTTACATTAGACAAAGGGTAGGTTTACTACTTGGTCTCTAAAAAGGGTCTCTTGTTGTCCTAGTGATTACCCTCGTAAAGGCAATATAGGGGCCCAGTAGGTAATGGTCAGCACGTGTAACAATATTTACCAGTCTAAGCACTCAACAAAGAGTTGGGGTTTACACAAACTTAAACCTTGACTCAAGTCATAAGGCAAGTTGTTAGTCCCCCACCTAACCTAAAGCTTGTGTGTGCTTTCAAATATTAAAACTTATGATGCATGAGAGAATTCTATATAATGCATGAATAAAACATAAATAAAATAAAACAAACCACAAAAAAACTTGAACACATCAAAACACAAAGCTTAGTCCAATCAAGTTGAAAACATTACCTGTCCCTAGTGGAGTTGTCATTCTGTCGCACGTCACCCGCGCAGCGATTCTGGAGATTTTACATTATGTTTGCTTGGTTTGGGGTCTTGGGAGTCGCCACCTAGTATGTATTCAAGGTTACTAAGAAACCTGGATTTACTAGTCGTGGTCAGAGATTTGAGGGTAAGGGACTGATTGTGGCTAGAGAAGGTATTAACACCCCTAGCACACCCTATCTAAGGTAAGCTGCTTTGTGGTTTGATGTGATTTCAAAATTTAAAATATTAATTAAATTATAAGGCTTTAATAAATCGATTATTAAATCCCAGAATATATGTAGAAACATGTTCTTACATTTTCTTGGAAAGTACAACATGATTTTATTTGTCCTTGATATATTTAATCATATTCAAATTAAACACTTAATTCTTTTTGGTCTTTTTGATTTTTATAATTCAATATCATAAATAAAAACACAAACACAAACACACTCACACACATCTTTTTTTATTATTTATTTTTCTTACACATCTTTTTTACATGTAAAACAAATAACAAAAATTCAAAAATCAAATACAATTTAAAAATTACAAAAAAAAAAATCCAGAAACTATCAGAAAGCCTTCTGGACCCCAAAATAACTGGTGGCGCATCTCCTCCACGCGCCATGACGAGGGAATCTGGAAACGGTGGGATTTGACTCAGCCTCTTCTCCCCTTCCTTTACTCGCCAGCGGTGACCAGCAAGAATAACCAAAAACGCAACAAAGCAGTCGATTTTAGTTTTCTTTCACTGATTTCAGATCTGCCTCTCTCCCTGCAGCCCCCTTTCTTTTCGTCTCCCCTGCTTTATTTCAAGCGCTCGGCGGTGTGATCGAAGGGTTGCTGGCGACTGGGTCCTCGTCACGCCTGTGCAGCTGGTGGTTGGGCTTGCTGCTGTCGGTTTTGGTGGAGGCTGGTCTACGCCGATGATGGATCGCGGGCCACGGTGGAGCTAACTGGAGGCGGTGGCGGGCTTCTATGGAGGCCAATCTGCGGGGAGATGAAGAGGAGAACGGAGATCGCTGGGTCTTCACGAGCTGGCGGTTGGTGCAGGAGAACAGGTTGTTGGGTCTGTCGGGTGGAAGGTTGAAGATGGGATGTCAAGGCCGAGGGAGAGGGAGTCAGTCCGGTGCTCTCTGGTTTCCCCAGTTCCTGACCTTAAAGGAGAAGGAGGGTGGCGGTGCTTAGGTTGTTCCTTTTCCAAAGGAGCGGCAGCTGTATTCGACCAGGAGAGGGAGAAGGAAAATGAGGGAGATGGTTTTTGTGGCTTGGGGCCGGCTGACAGGAAAAAATCAAAAGCTTGGGGGGGGCGGCTGCAGAGAATATGGTTTTCTTTTTTAGGTTTAGGTTTTTTTTTTTTCTCTTCTTTCCCCCCAAGTTGCTCTTCCCCCGGGTCAATTTTTCGTCCCCTATGCGAGTTTCACTGTAGCTTAGTATTTATAGGAGAAGTTTTGCTAGGTTTCCAAATTAGTCCCTCAACTTTTCCTTTCCTTTTCTTTTCCTCTCTTTTTTTTTTGTAAATTTTGATTTTTCTTATTTTTTTGTATTTTTGAAAGCGAGCAATATCAACGTCAACTCAACAAAGAAAATCAGTGATCATAAAATTTATGCATTAAAAGTTGAACGCGTTTAAAATACCTTTGAAAATTTAAATTCTTCTGATATGACGTTGAAAATGCTAAAAAAGATGCAAATATATCAAAATGTATTTTTTTGGGTTTTTCGTTGTTTTTTTGCTATTTTTTATTTTTCTGAAAATTTATAAAAAATATGGGTCAAAAATTGGGTAGCAACAAACTATATAAAGATATTTTAGTGATCAAGATGAGGATTCATCACCATAGGTGAATTAGGGAAAATATTCCACATGTTCTCAAATATTATTGATTGTTAAATCCCTACTCAAGGTGGAAAAAGATTTGAAAAGAGTTTCAAATATTACTCAATTGATCAATGACTATAATATTGCAAACAAATATGATTTAACATTGTAAATATATTCCATGATTTAATGCTAAATAAAAAAAATTATTGATGCAAGGATATTAATTACATTGAGAAAACTGGTCATTGAAATGTTTAAGTTAAACCACTAAATGATTTTTCTAATATTTGAAGGATCATGACATGTTGCTAGATATTGCACATGATCTTCAAATATAAATAAATTAATTATTAAATTGATAATAAATTAAATTGTTTAATTTATTTAATTATATGTAATTAAAATTATAATTTATATTTTAGCCAACATATTAGGAATCTAATGAGTCACACACATTAAGAACTATTAGTAAGAAATTAAACTGTGATGATTTAATTAAGTATGACTTGATTAAAATATATTTTAGAAATTAAAGACTAGAAAATAATTAATACATGGATTATATTTCTAGACCTAGAAAAGTAAAGTAAGGACTTGATTGAGTTAATTTCTAAAATTATTCTAAATTAATATATGAATATTATTCACAGAGCAAATTGATATTTTGCTAATTTATATGATTTTTTCAGATTTCCTTATAAATAGTAAGATATGCCTCTTATTTTTGTAGTTATTGTTTGTTAGACAGAAAAATTATACAACTCACAGAATAGAGAGCTAACACTCTAGGCATAACAATCCTAAATAGAAATTTAGGAGATTTTTCACTAGTGGTTCATGTGGATTACCATTGGAGGATGGATAATTAGACGACTTATGATTTGCAACAACCCTTCCTTTAAAGAATTATTCAAAGTCAAAGAAGATTAGATCTTCATGTAATAAATCTCTAAACAACTCTAGATTTATCTAATAGGATCCTAATGACTTTCAAATTATTTTATTTTATTGTTTCTGTTGCATGTATGATACTCAAGAACCTAACAATTAGACCTTTTCATCAAGGTGATAAGAGGCATCTACCCTCTAGACAGCAAACTAGCCAACCTTAACCCCTATACCCATTGTAAACATTAATGTTATTACTTAACTAACCATAAACATGAAAGAATAAGTAGGACACCTAAGGCAACAATTGGGATTTTGAGATCATAACACCTATGTGTATTTTTAAGTTTGGGTATTTCTTTTCCTTGTCTAGTTTTGTTAGAGATGTATTTTTCTACTACAACATGTGTGTGAGCCAATTGCATCCAAATGAGTGGATGACTTTAACAACTTTTTATAAGTACTTGAGACTTAAAGATCAAGTCTAAATTGTTGATTTGTGTATATATTGCTATAATTTATCTACTTCTTTTTAGGGTAAGAAAGGATTGACATGGTTTTATACTTTTTCTATAAGGAGAATACGAAGTCCTTTGAATGATATTTTTCAAGGTAAATCATTGTCAATAAAAAAATTAGATGAATGATTGGTTAATAAGAGGTTATAATGGTTTAATAACCTCTTCTAAAAGGGTGTGGGGATGTTCTCTGGTTTGGAGGGTATGTGTCATATATAATATTGCTCCTTCTTTATGCCCAAATAAGGAGAATGTCTTTAGAAATCTTGCTGATAACTGTCAATACTACCTTCTTCAGTTGGCTAAAAGGTATTTTCTAAGATATAATATTTATGTTACAAGAGATATTTTTCATCTTCCTTGCTTTTGGAATATATATGTTATACTAATATTTGTCTATGTTGTTTCCATATGGGCTCTACTCTCCAAGACTATTCAAGAACAAGAAGAAAGATCAATGAGCTCCAACTTCTTCTTTATAGTCATCATCATTATTAAAAGGATACTCAAGAGGAGAAGGAGTCTTAAGAGGAGGAATCTTAGAAAGGAGACAAGACTAAAACAAAGAAACTTGAACCTAAAATAGAGGTAATAAAAGAATCTCAATAGGGAAGTGGTGAGATAGAGACTAATATTGACATGGAAATTGTTGGGAGCAGATATGCTTTGCACTGGAGGAGTAAGAAGAGACATAGTTCACAAACCATTATTCCTAGTTCTCGTATGCCAATGACACCCACGCCAAGTCCACTTTCAAGCCCTGAACATGTTGTTACCCCCACCAAGTCTTGTGCATATTGCAATATGTCCTATTAATATTCATGTAAATTTGAGTGGTAACACCATTTTTAGCACTTCTCCTCTTCTTTGGTTTCACTAGCCTTTTACCTTAAATTTTTCTAAGCTACAGAACAACCAGTGGTTGTGGTTCCTAACCTAAGAAATCTTTTTTGGCGGTATTTCAACCTCATAGAAAGGTAATTTATACTGATAGAAAGGGACTTTATGACTTCTATATTTAGGGATAATCCTTTGACTGTAGATAGCCATGGCATACGATTATGACTGAACGCCTCTAAGTTCCTTTCATAACACAGGTGTAGGGTTATATCATACAGTTGGCCATGAAAGTGCCAAGCATTTGCTATATCAAGTGTTATACAACACAAATCTAGATTAACCATTTAACATGCAAGGTATTAAGAATTAGTAAGATAAAAAGATAAGACATGTTAATAACAAACTTTCTTAGATATAAACATTGAAGTCCATGTTGAGTTTATATTATACTTATTCTAAATTTTATTTCATGTTATATTTTCCTGAATCTCTTGTTTATGCTTTTCATTTCCTTTACTATACTTATGTTCTTATGTTGTTTATTTATGTTTCTTTTCTTCATTATGTTTAGCTAAGTTTATTATGTCAAGGTGAAAATGCCCTTTTTAAATCTTGGACTCCACATTAAAGTTTTAGGCATATGTCTTATCTTTCCATTCATATAAAGCAGACCTAAATCCGAGATCTACTGATTCAGATATGACCCAATTATCGAACAGTGTTCCAGTTTGGACTGAACCAGCATCTCTTTTCTAAGTTTGACCCTCTCTTTGTTCTTTCAATTTCAATACTTAAACTCATCAATCAATCTTTTTATTTATGTGATAGGCCTACATTTAAGATGAACATTTACCATAAATTAAAGGTATCTTATATTATTAGATATGTTATTATAAAACATGTTTTAGTTAAAAAGTTATTGATACTTCAAGTGCAAAATGTTAATATAAAACATTAATAAAAATGTATTTTTAAGTACTAATCACACCCCCCCCAACCAGCTTATTACTAGACCTTAGTAATCAAAGCATTAAAATAGAAAAATAATTTGCAAATTCCATAAAGCAAGGCATTCATCATTCAACTTCCATTAATCTATCCAGATAAACAAACTCCATTAAATTCATATATCTGCTCAATACCTCTTAAACAAGATATTAATAAATCTTTTTTTTTTTGCTCAAAATATCAACATATAGTTATGGGGCTTTACTTGGAAGAAAACAAATTTTTTGTTCTAATGTTTAAGGTTAACTTCCTTGGGTTGAGATTATTATCTTTTTTTTTTTAATATATATACATATAACTTAAAACACAATGCATCTTTAACCTATGTAACAAGCTTTCGGCTAATGACTCCCAAACCAGTTGGTCTTAGGGCATTAGGTGATGAGACACCCCTACAAGCTTAGTAACTTGGGTTGCAAATACTGATCCGTAGATAGTGCAATGTTTGATTCCCTTAAGCTTTTCCCCTCAACCTATGTAACAAGCGTTGGGCTAATAGTTCCCAAGTCAGTTGCCTTTAGGGTATTAGGTGTTAAAACACCCCTTCGGGCTTAATTGCTTAGGTTGGGGAGGCTACGAAACCAAACTTATTTATGTTTTTATTTTCATCATTTTTTTGTTTTTTTTTTTTTTTTTTGCAAATTATATATTATCCATTTTCCTTAGTTGTTACCTTTAACAAAAGAGCATAAATAATGTAATAATTCAATGTGCAACCCACAATCATATGTTAAAGTGTGTGTGTGTAAACAAAAAAAGGTTTAAGAATACTTGTTAAATAAGTATATGAGTAGAATTAAGTGATAACAATGCGAGAGTTTGTAAACCTGAATATTTCAAGAAGTATTCTGATAGACCTTGTTAATAATGTTTACTAAGATGCATCTCAAGAGTCAAAAGAACTCTTTTACTCTGTCATCCTAGTAATAACAGTTTTGCAAATGGTTTATGAAATAGCAAACACAGTTAGTTAATTTTTTTTTTAAATATCAACTACTACCATTTCCCCTAACTAAAATGAGACATTTTCCTCCATATCCTAAGGTAGAAAGATAAAGTATAGAAGACATCACTTGAAACAACGAACACTAACAATCTTGAAAGACACTTAAATAAATATAAGAAATAACAAAACAAAATAATATGCTATTAATAAAACCAAAAGACACAAGGTTTCACAAACGAAGGCTCAAATCCAATCTAAGCTTTTTGCTACTTTCCTTAGTTGACCAATTTATGCGACTCATGGAGTGATCAATTACAGGGATGAAAGATTGTAGTTGGTCAATCAATTATTCAGTAGTAGCAGCAAAGATTATGATTTGTCGTACCGAAGATGTTAGAAATTCCTATTCCACAGCTTGATCAAGAAAAGATAACAAATTATCATAAAAACCATTAACATTTAGCAAACCTATAGGTTTATGGTAAATGTATAGTTGACCCAAGAGAAAATATGAAAGATCTATTCCAATATGCCCAAACCACCTGGTAAGGCAATGAAAGCATCAACATGGTTAAACATTGCATTCATTCGATCAGACATTGTGGAGACCTATAGTTCCTCTCCAATTGTTTTTGCAATGATGTCCCCTTTTGCTAAAGCTTTGGGGACCACCCCAAAACTTGACTGCCTCCTAAAAATGCAGCTGTTGACACACTCCCCGTTAACCCAAGGCTGCTTCCCCCATATACTAAATGAATCTTTCTCTCAACTAGTATTTGACCAAGATGATTTGCAGATTCTATAAACTCTTTTTCTTTTCCAGGACTGGATCCATAAAAAACGCAAATATTTTTTATTTTAAGAGTTAAGGATCCTGCCATTTCAAGACTTGTCTATGCTTGTATAATGTATGGGTTGAGTAGAAATAAAGGGAAGAAGAAGAAGGTTTTATAGATGAGAAAAAGAAAATACAATCATATCACCTATATGGAAGCCAGCTGAAGTCTCTCTCTCTCTCTCTCTCTTTCTTCCCTCTTTTTTTTTAAAAAAAAAGCATGTGTATGTACAAGTAGTTGTGATTGTGGCTCACATCTTCCCTTGGTTTTACATCCAAGAATGCCTTAAACGCCCTCAATAGGTCGGGGATAAGCTTCCCATCTAGTTTTCTTAAAAACTGGCAAATAGGGTCTTTTTTTAGTCAGATTCCCAAAACTATAATGAGCATGTTCTTTATGCAAATGGGGTCATATATCATGAATAGCACAATGCACATCTCCACTATAATGAGACTTAAGAGTCAATAGAAGATTATCTAAAGACTCTATGTTTTGAAATATATCCCACATTTTGACAATTTTCACAGGTTTTGCGCAATGCATATGAGTTCTTGAACATGGTGGGCCAGTAAAATCCACTTTGTAAGATTTTTGCAGTTGTCTTTTTTGATGAGAAATGATCCCCATATGCAGTTAACAACAAATCAAGTTTCTTTCATAGAATAGGTGTAGGTTATATCATACGGTTGGCTATGAAAGTGCCAAGCATTTGTTGTACCAAGTGTTATACAACACAAATTTAGATTAACCATTTAACAAACAAGGTATTAAGAATTAGTAAGATAAAAAGACAAGACATGTTAATAACAAACTTTTTTGGATATAAACATTGAAGTCATGTTGAGTTTATATTATACATATTCTAACACCATTAGTGAATCCTTTTCACCTTGATATAATAAACTTAGCTAAACATAATGAAGAAGAGAAATACAAATAAACAACATAAGAACATAAATATAGTAAAGGAAATGAAAACCATAAACAAGAGATTAAGAAAAATATAACATGAAATAAAACTTAAACATTACAAAAGCATAAAGAAAAAAAATAAAGAGCATGATCTTGATCTGAACAACCAAGATGCCTCAATGCATGGCAAATGCCTCCTTTTATAGGCTAAAATTTGGAACTATTGATTTGATGACTAATTGTTGAGTGGGTGGCCATATCTTGACTTTGTGACAATCTTTATCTTCTTGTTTGAACAAAACATCATTGATAACGTCCGAATTTGAACCACCTGTACTCATGAAAGTTCTAGAAAATTGTTTCATCTTCTTAGGAAAAAACAACTGAGGTGATTTGAATTTCTAGAACTTGAGATATGGGCTGAACACTAAACAGTGTCTGGGCTGCAAGACAGATTCAGACTTCTCTGTTGTTGCTATAATTTGGACTTGAAAACAGCCTTTTAAAATCTTGGACTCCACATGAAAGTTTTAGGCCTATGTCTTATCTTACCATCCATATAAAACAGACCTAAATTCGAGATCTACAACTCTAGATATGACCCAATTACCGAACAGTGTTCTAGTTTGGACTGAACCAACATCTCTTTTCTAAGTTTGGCCCTCTCTTTGTCCTTTCAATTTCAGTACTTAAACCCATCAATCAATCCTTTCATTTATATGATAGGCTTGCATTTAAGATGAACATTGACCATAAATTAAAAGTATCTTATATTATTAGATATGTTATTATAAAACATGTTTTAGTTAAGGAGTTAGTGATACTTCAAGTGCAAAATGATAATATAAAACCTTGATAAAAATGCACTTTTAAGTACTAATCATTCCCAACTTAAGAAATCTTTTTTGGCAGGATTTCAACCTCATAGAAATTAATTTGTATTAATAGAGAGGGACTTTATGACTTCTATATTTGGGGATAATCTTTCGACTATAGATAGCTATGGCTAAAATATAGATATTTTTGCTAGAATATCTAAGTTTCCTCGGATATATACCAATTTAGAGGAGGTGGTATGTCCCATCAGTTGACCAATAACATGTCTGTAGCTTTCCATGTGAGTATGAAGATATTGATATCCATATTATTATCATTTACAATTTTTAGCACTACTAATAGAAGGTTCTTTTTTTTTTTCCAAAATTTCCAAATGCAAGTATTAGCTCTCTAGATATTGGAAGAAGAACATGAGCAGATAACCAAATCTCTAATGCTAGTTTATCAAGATATTATAACTTGCAAAGAGAGACAAACTTATATAAAGGAGAGTTTTCGTGAACTGTAGTCTACCTATATTACTCCTTACACATATAAAGAAATGCTCTTTGTACCGAGCTTGCATCTTTTAATGCTGTTATTGTGGAGTCCAAACAAGAAGTGATTAGTCTTAAGAAGAGAATTAAAGAGTTTGAAAATACATTTTTTGATGTCTAGAGTGCACTAGTTGGTGTGCAATATGAACTTGCTAGGGTATAGGGTGAGATGACTTGGTTACAAGCAGAATGCTCACATTTCCAGGTACTAGGAGAAAATCCATCTAACTTTGAGACTACTTATAATAACAATCTCGCATTAAAAATAATAGTGGAGGATGGATTGGTTGACATGATGGGAGATGTTCACTTCCAAAACAATTCTTAGAATATTAATATAGATTTCTCCTATTTGTTTCATGGCAATATGCCTTCTTTTAATGAGATTCAACCTAGGAGAGCTATGACGACCTCTGAAGGTCAATATTTGTTTGATGAGCCAAACTAAGAGTAGGAGACCATAAGTAGTACTTGGATTCTATTTGATGTGTTTGGCATTATATTTTTATTATGTAATGTTTTTGTATTTACTATGTAGTATTGTGTTATGTATGTTTCGATAATGAATTAAAGGAAGTTGAATTTATCATTTGGCTATCTATTTTTGGAGTATAAACTGTGTAATTTGGAGATTAATAGTTTCTTGAGAAATTGTCTATGGGGTATAAATTGAAGAAAAATAATCCAATTTGAAGAAAATTTTAAGTTGGGTAGGAATAATCGTATTGCTCGGTTGAGACCAAACTACAAGTGTAGTTTGGTTTGATTGGGCTATCTAACTAAGCTACATGTTTAGCTTGGTTTGATCAAGGTAATGTTTAACTTAGTCTGACCTGAGCTACTATATATAGCAGTCTGTCTTTCCCAATTTAGAGAATATTTTAATTTGTAGAATAATTATCCCTGGGAAAAATAGTTAGGAGAGATAAACTTTGAATAAAATTACATGGAGATATGAAGATTAATCATAGAGTAAATAATCAAATATTAACTTAGAGGACTTCACTAAGAGAATAAAACCTTAGAGATAGCATGGAGAAAATAATCAAATATTAACTTGGAGAACTTAACCAGGAGAATAAAACCTTGGAGATTGCATGGAGATATGAAGATTAATATGGAGAATTAAAACTTCATTGAAAAATTTTTAGTTTCAAAACCAAGGCAATGAAACATATTTATAGTAATCATATTGGAGATACACAGGAGATATAAAACTCGTTGGAGATACATGGCTAATTAGAGATGTGAGAGATTGAGCAAAAATACATCTTTAAATGGTTTGGCCGTCATGCATAGAAAAGTACTTTTCCTTATTCATCTTATAGATGATACTTATTAGACTTAATGAGTCTACCTTTAAGAGTTATCGATTCGTCCAATTTCCTTAATATCATGTCTCCTACTTTAAATCTTTTGTATTTTACTTTTTCATTATGGTATTGAGAGACTAGGTATCAAAATGCCTCTTTTTTAATTGCTATACTAAGTCTAACTTCCTCAATCAAGTCCAAGTTCACCCTCATCTCTTTATCATTATTGTTGATGAAGAAAAATAATACTATATGATTGAGGCATCCCATCTTAGTAGGGATTACGACCTTTGTGCCATATGTTAGCAAGAATGGTGTTTTCCCCGTGGAAGTCTTTTTCATAGTCTTGCAGGCCTATAAAATCTCATCTAGTGGTTTAGCTCATTCTCCCTTAGCCCATTATATCTTCTTTTTCAATCCATTCAATATTATTTTGTAAGTGAGCTTAACTTGTTCATTTGTCAATGGAAGTGAGGTCGAGGAGAATCAATGCTCAATCTTAAGCCTTTGACATTGACATTGATTCCTCATATTTTTGTTATCAAATTAGGATTTGTTATTAGTGATCAATGTTCAGGGTAACCCAAACAAAAAAGTAATATTCAACTATTACCAAAATGAGTTGGCTTCTTTCAAGGGCTTTTAGGAATGGTCCTAATATATCTATTCCCCACTAGAAAAATAGCCATAAAGAAGCAATGGTGGTTACCTTTGCAAAAGGTTAGTGAGGAACTGAAGCAAACCTTTGGCATTTGTCACATTTATTTACCATATATGTAGCATCTTTTAAAACACTAGGCTAATTAAAGCATGCACAAGTTATTTTGAAAGCTAAGGCTCTCGTCCCTGTGTGGATCCCATATATCGTACATGTACGATGTCGTGGCGATCATCTTTTTGGATCGGGTTTGGGAGTGAAAAGAATAAGGAATTCTTATCCTTTTATAGTTTAAAGGTTTGGAGTCTCAATCTGATGTTTTGGTCACTAGAAACCCTAACTGGTCTACAAAATCTAGATAAAATAACTGGTTATGTATATAGAAAATAATACTACCCTCAATACATCCAACCTAAAGTAAGTTGCATTGTTCATTTGCCTTATTATTACTAAGGCTATGTTGTGTTTTTTTAACCATTATTTCATCTATTGTTTAAAACCGATTCACCTTACTAAGGTTGATCATGACTTTATGGGTCAAACCTAACCATTTTAAATCCAAAATATATTTTATATTTTTTTCTTTAATACTAAGAATAGATCTTACGTATAAGTTTGTAATTCCTTAAATATTAAAATGTAAATAAAAGAAGAAAGAAAATGAGGGTTATTTTATTTATTATGGGTTGAATTTGCATTTTTTTTAATATTAGAAATATGTCTTATATATAAGTTCATAAATCCTGATATTAAAAAAAATATAGTTTTTTGTGTTTATGAAATTTAGGTCAAGTTCTATAAACTTTATCAACTTGTTATAAAGTACAAATATGCAAGAAAATATTTTTATATATTTTTTTATCTTTTGTATAATGCTATGATAGAAAAAGCTAAAATATGGAAAGGTATATTTTTTTTGGCTTTTTTTTCTTTTTATATGGAACAAAAGACATGTTTTATTTTTTCAATGCCAAGATATGCAAAAACCATCTTTTGAAAGAGCTTGGTCATACAAAGGTTAAAAGAGAATGATTGAGATTTTTTTAAAAGTGTATATTTTAAAGTATTTTTTCAAATCCCATGCAATACATTCATATTCCATATTACATGATCACAATGTTAAACGTGAAACCGCTCTAGCAAGCATGTGGTAAAAAAAAAAAAACTAAAGGCTAGTCTATAAACGTCACACCTAACTTAGAGCAAAAACAACAATTACCATGATTTTCATACATGATGCAAGCTAAACATCCACTACCAAATTTTTTCAATTTCCAAACATAATATTCCATTGATATTTATACACTCAATCTATTGGCATGACTTTTACCGATAAGCTCACAGACATAAATACTTCGTTAGAAAACTTATCGTTGGTGATTTATGATTTATCAATGAGTTTGTAAGTAATGAAATTACCAATGGATTTATAAATGGCAAAAGCATGCCAAACAAAAAAAAATATCTGATTTAATCCGTTGGTATTTCCATCGATGAATATGACATATCACCGACAAAAACACTATATGTAATTCCACCAGTGATGTTTTTCATTCCATCGATGAATATGACATGTTACCGATAAAAAAACCGTATGTAATTTCATCGGTGATTTTATTTACTATTACCGACAGAATAAAACTGTTGGTGATTAAACATTGGCATTGTAGTATTTGCAATAATTCTTTTCTAATTTTATAGAATATACCGATGGACTTAATTCATCGATAAAACCATCAGTAATAGTTTAAAAATAATTTTTTTTAAAAAAAATCTATTAAACAGAAGTAGAAAATAATCAAAAGAAATTAACTTAGTATAAAAATAAAATATTTATTACAAATTTAAAATTTTATACGTTGAAATACAAATAATCTAGAATAAAGGGTTTTGGAGGAAGAGGAGGAGACAAGTCTCACCGGGACCGTGGGGCCAATGACTTTACTTGACTTTACGAAAGCATTTGAAATAGAATATAATGCATCTAGAATATGAATAAGTGTTCTTTTGATGCAAGATCGGAGACCTATTGCATATTTTAGTGAAAAGTTAAGTGGAACAACCTTGAATTATACCACTTATGACAAATTATTATATGCACTAGTAAGAACACTTGAGATATGACAACATTACTTGTGTCCAAAAAAGTTCATAATCCATTCAAATTATGGGTCCTTAAAGCATCTGAAAGGACAAGGTAAGTTGAATAGGAGACATGAAAACTGAGTTGAATTCATTGAAACTTTTCCTTACGTAAAGTAAGTTCAATTTCCTTCCATGATGCATGTTCTCAGGTTTGAGGGAAAGGGTGTTAGGCTAGAGAGCTAATTCGCATCTATTGGTGGTTAAGCCTTTGTGGCTAGCTCTAGTTCATTTGATCGAAGAGAAGAAAAAGACTGAAATGGGACCAGGAAGGTGGTTAAGCCTTTGTGGCTAGCTCTGGTTCATTTGACTGAAGAGAAGAAAAAGACTGAAATAGGACCAAGAAAACACCCCACCACTAGAGCTTGCTTTACTCTCGCTCTACTCGCTTCCACCTGTCTTCTTCCCACTAAAGTGAAAGATCTTTCACTTCACCATAACAAAAACCTTGCTAACCATCAACTCCAGCTTTGCCTCCCATCGTAAACGATTACTAAAAAAAGAGTTTTTATGCTTTTCTTTCAACCGGCCCAAAAGCTTGATCATAGAGCGCAAGGCCTCTTTTAGAATTTAATAGTAGTGCAAAAAACTCTTGTTCTCAAGTATAAGCAAGGCAAAGAGAACATAGTGGCTAAATCACTTTCGCGCATGTTTTTCTAAATACCATGAATACTGGATTGCTAGGCTTTGAATATGCGAAGGAATTGTATGTTAATGATTTTGACTTTGCCAAGATTTATAATGCATATGGACATTCAACTTTTGGTGAGTTTTATTTGATAGATGGTTACTTGTTCAAAGAGAATAGATTATATGTTCCTACTAGTTCTTTGTATGAATTGCTAGTTCATGAAGCATATGAAGGTGGTTTAATGAGTCACTTTGGGATTACAAAAACTTTTTTTTTTTTTTATCAAATGTAAGAATATTATAGATCAAAAATACGCTGGAGACCAGCAATACAAGAAAAAGGAAACAAAGTCCCTTGAACAAAACATAAGCAAGACAAGCTTGCTGAACAGAAAGCAGATGGAACATGCTCCCTTGAACAAACCATAAGCAAGACAAGCTTGTTGAAATAGAACAATCAAAGGGAACAAGCTCCCTTGAACAAGTGTCAAAACCTGATGGGAATAAGCATACACATCCATACAGCATCTCCAACAGACTAAACAGTCTGGACATTAGGGAGAGAACCTCACCCTATCAGACAAAGCCCTAACAAAATAGCAGACAGCAAGAGGCAACCTTCATAGTCAACCCATAGCAGCAGCTTCTGCAAGCCCAGAAGGCACAAGTCCTAGAGTAGCACAAAACCAACACAAAGATGCTAGAATACACAATCCATTCCAGCATACCAACAAGCAAACCAAGAGGGAAGGAACCAAACACCCCAGACCAGGTCAGCTAACTAAGGGTGAGATAACAAAAAAAAAAAAAACAACAACAACTGCAAGCAGCACCAAATCCCCAGCGAGAAAAGCTAGGAACAAAACATCCTGCATTGCATGAGCATTTTTATTGGCCAAAGATGAAAATGCTTGTGCAATAAATCTATGAACAGTGCATTGCTTGTAGAAATGAAAAATCTAGAGAGCAACCACATGGACTGTATACGCCATTACCTGTGCCTATATATGCCTATAAAAACCAACAAGGACTATATACACCATTACCTGTTTAACATAAGTTTTTATTCGAGGTCAAATCCTTTTAATAAGAGAGATGATGATGTGGATCAACCAATAAACACCAGCAAGGACCCATTATGTATTTCAAATAGGTCAATGACTCGGTTCAAGAAAAGGCATTGAATGCATCGGTTTTAAAGGTTTCAACTAGTTAGATTTGAAGGTTCCATTAGAGTATCAAGAGGATACCTTAATACCTCTTATCTATGTGTAAGAGAGGTCCAATCCAATATTATTTAGGCCATGAGGTTTCGATACAAGGTTGCCACTTTTCCAAATTTTCAGCTAGCCTTATGTTTATGATGTTTCTATGTGTTTTATGGATTCCTAATTAGTTTTGGACTTCCTATTATGTATGGAAATATTAATTATTTCCTTTAAGTATTATGATTGATTATTTTGTATATTTCCTTTTTAGGTGTGGAGAAAACACAACAAAGAAAACTATAGAATCCAAGCTGACTTAAGAAACAAAGTGGCGACAAACCTTTCTAATTATGCAAGGAGATTATTCCAACAACTTCAATTATGTTTTATAGTTTTAGAGGGATCCTAAAAGACAACAAAAGAAGTGAATTACTACCAATAATTTCTTTCCTTTTAAAAGAAAAAAAAACATAAGTATGAGATCAGAATCCTACTATAACTTGGAAACAACATGGACGACTACCTTTCCTTTAGTTTCTAAGATTAATAGGCTGCATGAAAAGCTATCAATAAGCCTTGAATCAATTTTATAATATTTTCTTTCCTTCACTTCTTCTCACGGCAGAACATGGATTTAATATTATGTGTTTTATTTTATTTTATTAACTACATCTCAAGGTTTATTTGGGCTTAATTAATACTTTATTTTTAGTTACGATCTAAAACTTGTTTGGATCAGGTTATGGGCTTTTTAGTTTAAAGTTTTTGGGTTAATTTTATAAATGAGTCAAATCAGTTCATTAAGGTAAATCCTTTATGGTTAATGTTTTTCAAGAACTATTTAAACACATGTAACCTAAATTTCAGCAGTCATTGATAAATAATACTTCTGAATTTTTCAGTTTTAACAAGTCAGAGTGATTCTTGCATTCTTCAATTCTTGAACAAATTGAATCTGACTTATCAAAGATTAATCATCATCGTGGCGTCATTCAACCACGTGATCATAAGGTTCACATCACCTTTTTTATACATCATATTATCCAAAATTTATTTACTTGCAAATACACATCAATTTAAATTTGATTGCCATAAATAAGTTGATTTTATTCAATTTCTTGAAGTGCTGAATTTGAAGAATATGAAAAATAGAAGATACTATTACAATACATGCATGAATTTTTGGATTATTTTTTTAATTAATATATATATAGTTATTATAGAGTAGACTTAATTACTAAATCTTTATTTTTTAACTAGAATTTTACTATATAAATAGCAAAGCTTATTTTCTTTAATTTTTTTAATATATACAATTATTTTCATAATAACATTCTATTGTATATCCTATAAAAACCAATCTAAATTTATAAATTTAACTTGTAATTGAAATTGAACTTATAATTATAAATATATGATAATTAATTATTATTAACTAAAAATATTTAAAATTTATTCATGTTTAATAGAATATTATTAACTAATAATATTTAAAATCAATCTTATTCCTTATACTCTTCCAACAACAATGTCTTATCCAATTTGCCATTTTTTTTCTTCTTGGTGGATGACACGATCAAAGAGTTAATGTCTTCTCCCAAGTGCAGGAGTGTCGAAGTACTAAATAAGCTGGCAACACCGGGGTCGAACCACAGAGAGGTTAACTATATAATAATAATAATAATAATAATGGTGGTGGTGGCGGCGGCGGCGATGGTGAGTTAAAGAGGACTTTGAGATGTAAGATTAATATGAAGATTAAATAATGATAAAAACAGTTGTCAAGGTTAGAGGATTCATTAATGGTATTTGAAATAAGTATAATATAAACTTTTTTTATTACTTAACTGGAAACCACATAAAAAGAAGATTCCAATAAGATGATTTGTCATTAATAGCTTATTATAAATTATTAACATGATCATATTAATTATCTTATTTAAGTAATACCAAACTTTTAAATATTATCAGGAATTCATGATGCTAACTTATGTTAACAACAAATCAAGTTTCTTTCATAGCACAGGTACAGGTTATGCCATACACATGTGCCAAGCATTTGTTGTACCAAGTGTTATACAACACAAATCTAGATTAACCATTTAACAAGCAAGGTATTACAAATTAGTAAGATAAAAAGATAAGACATGTTAATAACAAACTTTCTTGGATATAAACATTGAAGTCCATGTCGAGTTTATATTATACCTATTCTAACACCATTAGTGAAACCTTTTCACCTTGACATAATAAACTTAGCTAAACATTGTGAAGAAGATAAATATAAATAAACTAGATAAGAACATAAGTATATTAAAGGAAATGAAAAGCATAAACAAGAGATTAAGGAAAATATAACATGAAATAAAACTTGAACATTACAAAATATAAAGAAAGAGAGCAAGAGCATGATCTTGATCTGAATAACCAAGATGCCTAAATGCATGACAAATGCCTAATTTTATAGGTAAAATTCAGAACTATTGATTTGATGACTAATTGTTAAGTGGGTGGCCACCTCTTGACTTGGTAACAATCCTTATTTTCTTGTCTGTAGAAAATGTCATTGCTAATATCAGAATTTGAATAGATAGTCTTCATGAAAATTCTAGGAAATTGTCTCAGCTTTGCAACTAAATAAGAATAAGGTCATTTGGACTTCTAGAACTCGATATATGAGCTGAACACTAAATAGTGTCTGGGCTACAGGACAGATTCAGCCTTATCTTTTAATGCTAAAATTTGGACTTACAAATGGCAGAATTGAGTCTTAGACTCTCATGAATGTTTTAAGCCTACGTCTTAGCTTACTAGCCATATAAACCAAACTAAAATCCAAAATCTATAGCTCCAGATATTACTCAATGATTGAACAGTGTTCAGTTTGAATTGAATAAGCATCTATTTTTCTAAGCTTAGCCCTCTCTTTGTCTTCTTAATTCCAGTAGTTAAACTCATCAATAAATCCTTTGATTTATGTGATAGACCTGCATTTAAAATAAATATTTATCATAAATTAAAGGTATTTTATATTATCAGACTTGTTATTATAAAACATGCTCTAGTTAAAGAGTTATCGATATTTCAAGTGCAAAATGATGATATAAAACCTTGATAAAAATGCACTTTTAAGTACTAATCAGTGGACTCTGAAACTTTAATGGGTAATACTTAATAATAGCATAAATAAAGTAAGAGATTACCTTAGCCCTAGAATCAAAGTTGTAGACCACGTATCACTATAGTAGATAAAAGAGAAAACTTCAAGCTTGTTTTCCTCTTGAGTTCTCAAATCTATCATTAATGGCAAAAGCAATGAAAAAGTGTTCTTTCATTACATTCATAACCCTAATAATAGTTGATGTTTCTTGGTGACAATTTTTTATTTTTTAGTTATGCAGTGGTTACAGGAATAAACAAAGGTTTTCGGTTTGAAATTTATAAGTAGTTGGCTTCTAAATGGATTGTGGTGGTCTTGACCTCTAAAGATGAGTAGAGAAGTCTTGAAGCTATTAAAAAACTCTGATTATGTAGTTTTTCATAAACTATAATCATGATAAACTTTTAAGCAACACCTAAAATTGTTCTACTATGAAAAAAAAAAAAACACTCCAATAACAACATTCGGATAATTATTAAGAACATAAAAATTTTAAAAAAATATATAATGCAAAAAACATTAAAAGAGAGAGAGAGAGAGAAGAGAAAAGAAAAATCTTACTTTAATTTCATTGTGGGTGAAGTTGAGAAGTGAAAAGAAGAAGAGAAGAGAAGGACATACCTGGAACGCATGTAGGAGGATAGATAAAAGGAAAGAAAGAGGAGAAAGAGAGATAGAGACATTTTTGTTTTTTGCAGCAGAAAAAGAAAAATTGCACGTCTATTATGAAATTAGAGATTCTGGTTTTTAATTTAGGGCTTTTTTACAAATAATTTTATAAACGGATAATTATATATTAGTATTTTTAACATTTTTGTTGGTATTTCCATTTGTAATATTTAATTGAAATTTTCAATTTAATCAAGAATTTTCAGAAAACCCCAATATACACCGATGACTTTTCAGTACGTTGGTGATTCTATCTATAATGAACAATATTTAATAGTGCCATTGAGAAATGAATAATTACAAAGCTCTTGGAAAAATACCAACAGACTTAATCCATTGGTGTTGTCGTATGTAATGAACATAGTGAACAATGCCATAAAAAGGTGAATAGTTCCAATGCTCTCGTGAAAATACTGATGGACAATAACCATCAATGATGTTGTGTGTAATGAACACAATGAACAATTCAAATGAGAAGTGAACAGTTTCAAACCTCTCAGGAAAATACCGACGGACATTAACCATTAATGTACTGTATATAATAAATATAGCGAACAGTTCCAATGAAAAGTGAACAATTTCAAACATCTCTATAATATATCGACAAACTTAATCCATCGATGTATATGTAGGCATTTTATATTCCATCGGTAATTAAATTAGTATAAAATAGTTTTCATGACCAGATTGTATCTGTATTTCTTATATATCCATCTTGCAAATACTTAAAATCATAGCAGCACATACAACACAATAACACCAGTTTTGTGTATAATAATAAAATCACAAAAAATAAATATTTCTGTAATGTAATAATAAATTCACATCATTGTCATTAAATTCAAGTTCATTTTCATATAGAAATATTACATTATAGTTAATTTCATTATACATTTGTGTTGTGTACATTAATTAAAATGTCTTCTTCTTCTTCATCTCCATCACAATCTTCTACATTGATTTCATCGCTATCATTATTTTCATCAAATTTTGTATGTCTATTAGTTCTCTAAACATCATTTAACTCTTCAATGTCAACATCAATAAAAGTATTCTTAGCGATGCCAAAATTTGATTTTTCTTCTAAGTCAATAGACAGAGCAATTTGATGTGAATCAATTAACTCATCAAGTTAAAAGGCATCATCTCTCGTAGTTACTTCATCGTTGCCATCCTGGACAACTTAGACATCACCCATGGGTTTGGTTTCACTATGAATAACCAATCAACTCTTGAACGATCATTTCTAAATGAAGGATTGTATGTGTAACAAACTTGCTGGCATTGTTTGGCAAAAGTAAAGACATCATCGATGTTGCATAGTCTAGTCTTTATATTAATTTTAACCAAACCATGATGGGGATCTACTGTGATTCCTCTGTTAATGGTATCATAGTAATATCATTTGAATAGAAAGACTCTATTATGATGGTTATGATATTGTAATTCAATGACCTCTTTTAACTTCTCATAGTGGTCAACTTCAAACTCATTAGAAATCAATCCCTTAACACAAACCCCACTGTTATATGTTTTTCTATCCTGACCATACTCTTCAATATGAAAAACATATCCATTTATGAAATACCTGTTATAACACTTCACCTTTCTTTCAGGATCCAGACGTAGTAAATTCAAAGTAACATAAGCATTCCCACCTAATTGATAAACCTAATACATGAATTCTAACCATTAATAGTTAACAAGAAATGTCTAATGAAATTAAGTATCTTGAGAGATAATAATAATTAGATAGTCCCTACATGTGGTCTGAACCACGTGAAAAATTGTTCATATTGTAATCAAAAGATTTGAGACTTAATTAGTTATGAGTCATGAAACAATAAAAATTAACGATGTTGCCTATGATAAATTTAACAATCTATTAGTTTATGATAATATAATAGACAAATTGTTTGAAAGTAATGACATATTAATTATTATACATATTAATTTCATCCCTCTTAAGTACTTAATTATTTATTTTATTTTATTTTGGCCAGGTTAGATTATAACTGGCTTTTTACAATAATCATCCTCAAAAGTCCATACATACCATTTACTTAAAATATATTCATTCATTCAGTTAAGATATATTCATTCATTCACCTAATAATGCATAGCCAAACATTTAAACACATTGGTCAAGAGTCCGATACCCAAGTTTGACCAATTCCCCACACTTAACATACCTTTTTTTCTTTAGTTACATTTGCCCATTTACCAAACCCTTCTTATACATGTTATATACTATATACTGATGATCATCAACATGATTTGGCATAGTATGGCAACTCATTTCCTTCATTTTCTTTTTATCATGTTGAAAGCCAACATTTATATTCTATGATATTTATTTCAATTTTCTTAACCTTAGACTCATTTAAACAAATTTGAAATCAACTTTCAACAACAATGTGACACAACAGTCCCTTCAATAACTCATTTTCTCATCATTTTCTAATATGGCTGAAAATAGTCAAGCCTTTACCCTTGGATTTTTTTTCATTTTTCTTTCAAACTTCCAACATCAATCAATTAAAACACACCATTATAAATTTTTTTTTAAAAAAAAAAAACAAACTCAAACCCTCTTCAATACCCCTTTAATTGAAACCCGATTTAAGAGGGCCATGGGTTTCCCTTTTTAGTTTCTTTTTTTTGAACTTCATCTAACATGTTCAATTAAGTAATTTATGATCCATTTCAAATAAGCATGCGTCCCTAAATCAATGTCCTCTCTTAATTTCTACTTATGGTTGAAAAATTTCTTTGATTAATCAAGGTTTCCTCTTAAATTTTCTTGTAATTTTAACTAAATACATTCATAAAATACCCTCAACAACACAATCCATAACAAACTCAACATTAACAACACACTAATCATTAAAACCCCAAGCTCAAACAATTCATAAACATATATATATATATATCAAAATCCATCAAGAACTTGACAAAACTTGAAAAGAGGTTATCTTACCTCTTAATCACCAAAAATCATTAAAGATTTGTCAAGGTTTTTAAGTCTTTCTTTTTTCCCTTTAGGATTTCCTACTTTATCTCTCCTTCCATCACTTTCTCTCTCATGTCTCTCACAAACCCTAGCTCACAAAACCTTTATTGCCTTCCTTTCTTCCATTATTTCCCTACATCTCCATTTTAGGGGTATTCCTGAAGAAATTTAGAGAATAAATGAAAAAGAGAAGCTTTTAACCATTTTACATTGTTGTTTCTTGTCAGTCAAACTACTATATAAGGGGAAGAATTTTTCTTCGTAACCATTTTGCCCCTTATAATGATTTTTTGTATTTGTTTTTAAAACATACCTAGCTCCTGACCTAATCTTAAGGCCTTAATGAATTCTGATTAACCTTAAATTTCAATTCAATATAGAAAAAAGTGTTAGGAGACTCTTTATAAAATTTAATACTGATCTAATGGTTGGATTTAAAGTTACGTGCGATAGCAGAAAACTGGTTGGTAGATGATTTTACATCAAAATCCAAAATTTTTTGTTTAATCCCTGTTAGAATCATATCAGTTATTTCACTAAGTTCTCAAGATCATTTTCTAATTCTAAAATATATTTATTTTATCTTTTTATCATTTATTTTATTTATGGACTTAGTACAGTTTTATGATAACGTTACCTGTTTTTAACTAATGCTTAGACTATCGCTTTTTTTTTCTTTGCTTTTGTATCATATTTTCTTATCGTTTATTTCTTATTACCATATTAATTTCTTGAGATCATTTTTCTCATTTTTTCAATATTTTTATCTATTGAAACCCATTACCGGTTTGCCAATGTTACAAATTTTAACTTAAGATTCGTAATCCTTATTTCAAATTCAAAAACACCTTTTTAAATTTATTTGAGGTTATCCTCTCCATTACAGGTTATATTTATATTTATTATTATTATTATTATTATTATTTATGTCATTTATTCATTTCTTTTCATTTTAAGTTTTCATTACTAGTCGAGAACTTTTTATTTTCGGTCCTATATTTATATAGGATTTTACATACACACTCTCTTCCTCGTTTTTATTTTTTAGTGTTTTTTTTTTTAGGCTTTGTATTTTCTTCTAAATCTAGAGTTTAGATTCACTCTATTGAAAAAAAAATTGAGTTATTTTACTTTAGTTCAATGACTTTGTTTAGAAATGAATCTAAACTAAATTAGTATTGTTGAATCTTGGAAGATATTATAAATATCCTAGTTGTAAACTGAGTAGCAATAAAATTTTAAGAATAAATAATTCATTATTGATAATAACAAAAGTTTAATTACTTTAAAATGTTTTGATAAATAAACATTATTTTTTGTTTTAATTTAAATATATATTTTTATTATTAGTATGCATGATAAGGATTTAATTTAATATTAATTGTAAATTTAAATATATATATATTATATATATATATATATATATATGTTGTAATTTTATTATTATATTTGTGTTGAAAAGATGTTAAATGAATTTTTGTTTTATTATGTTTATAAATTTAAATTAGTATTAACTTAAGACTTTCGCTGAATATATTTTATGTTTTGAATACTATTTTCTTGATAAAATAAAATAATACATTTCTTCCGAGAATTAAAATCCATCCATCCCAGAAAAAGGGAGAGAAAAAAGCGATTGCTTCTTATTAGGCTTTTGTCTGTCTCTTCTGGACTCACGAAATCAATTTCTAAAATTTTGTGATTCTCCAAATTAGGGTTAGGGTTTTGACGATGTATGCTGATCGCGTAGACTCCGCAGCGAAGACTTCAATAAAGGATCGTCTTAATGGCAATTCCGTTGCCGACTCCTCTCGCCGCCGTCAAATTACCGGCAAAAGGTTTTGTTTTCTTTTTAATCTAGTAGAAATCAATTCCATTTTATCGTTTTCTCTCTCTCTCTCTCTCTCTCTACTGCTTTACTTTTCTTCCATTTTACTTTATGTTAGGTTCTCATTGTTAATCTTTTTTTCAAAGGGAATTCTATTAATTAAACAAGGAGAATTTGGGGTGGGTCGTCCAATTTAATATTTCTAGTGAGAATCTACATTTCACTATTGGAAAAAAGAAATAGTTGAGCTAAGGATTTAGTATCTTCCACGTTGTAAGAAACGAGGATTGGCGCTTTGCTATGCAAGTATATTAGGAATTGCATTGCAAACTCAAGTTTATGTTTAGAAGCTTGTAGAGATTAGAGAGTAAGGAGTTTGATGTCCCGTTCTCACCCCGTGATTTGATCATCTTATTTAACCGTTTAATTTGGTTTTTCTATTTCCTTATGAAAAGACTGAATGTTTGAGAATGCTGCCACACCTGGTTCTTTTGATGCTCAGATTATGAATAAGCTTCTTGGGATTTTCATTTTTATTCAGGGAAAGTGTGGGAGGTTTTGGACATGAAGTTTCATTTGCCTTAGCGTGTGTGAGAGATCGAGATCCTTTAGCACAGAGTAGATCAGCAGTTGGTTATATCAACTATAGGCTCTGTATAGGTGAAAAGGTTTTGCAGTTGTTGCTTGAAACTTGCTTACTTGAGGTGCTTGAAGTTGCATATCTTCTTGTACTTATACCGAAAACTGCAACAAAAGGACCTGTGAGAATCTGCTTTCTATATTTGGGTTCTGTTTGGTTTGAATTTTGCAAATTGATTTAAGTTGTTTTGTAGGTTCTGACTCAATGTATAGTCATAAACATGTTTGGTTAGAAATAACTTCTGACTTAAATAAAAAAAAAAAAAAATTGTTACAAAATTCAGTCAAAACATTGCTTTATTGGCAAGTTAAATTTTTTTACTTTTAACTTATTGATTCCACTTGTATTAACTGGTTCTCAAAAAAACGTTGCTTCATGTCATTTTTGCCAAGTATACTTTTAACTGAACTCTTTTTGGCTGTATGTTATTTCTTGAAATGATGACTCAAAGTCAAAAGTTACATTTCATTAGCCATGCCCAACAAACTTTTGGTCATAGAAAAATTTTTAGTTTCAAGTGAAGGCATTGGCTGTTTGTGCTGTGACTTACAAGAGTACAGGTTTTTTTGTTCATCTAATGAAAATGGATTGAATCTCTTCCATAATAATGCTCTTGTATAATTGTTATCCTGGTTGGTTTTTTGCTGTTCTTGAGTGACCTAATATCCCGAAAAGTATCACTGAGCTCATATCACATCTTTTGCAGGCAGAGGCTAGATGATAAATGGGAACATGATCTCTATGAGGACAATGGACCACGTGTTTCAAGTATGGATTGAGTATGACAGAATTACTGGCATCAAAAAATTGCTGATATTGTTGGATGCAACTAAATCAACTATGTTTCTTTTTGACTTTTTGTTAATGACTTGTGAAGATCGCAAAATCGATGCTCAAGATCTTCGATTAAAGCTCCAAAGGAGAAGCCTCCTGCAAGCATCTCCAGGTTCAGGTGTGCGGGATCTGCGTGAAAAACTATATGGGACAATGAATTCACAGCCAGTGAATGCTGATCTGCCCAAAATAGCTGTAGCTAAACCATCCAGGAAAAGTGTTGCTGTTGAAGCTCCTGAACCAGAGATTAAAAAAATCACCAGTGTGGCTTCTAGAAAAAGATCTCATCAGAAGGCATAAATCCTATCTTCTTCTTGTCAAGTGTTTATCTTGTTTCTGTTTTCTTGAAGTTTTCCATTAATGCTGAGGCATAAATCTTCTGATTTATTGATGTTTGGAAATAACTGTTTCAGGTTGTCTGCCTTGTTTGAGTTTATGTCATGTGGTCATATGCATGCTTCACTGTCACTTGTTTCAAAGAATTTTCTCAATTTTGGATGAAGTTTTGTAGAGTTGTGTACTTGTAATATTGTGCCTGAATAATTATGAACCTGAAGTATTAAGCTTGCTGTGAATTTGAAAAGACACAAACGGAAAAAGTTTGCACTGGCCTTAAAGTTTATTAGTTTCATCAGTCACCATATCACTTTAAAGACAAAATTTAAGAAGCTCTGCTATGTGTAGTTAGAGGTTTTGACATTGCTTAGGTGCCTTGATGCACTTTGGTAGAGGCAACTTTTTTTATTTATTTCAATTTATCTCTGACCTTTTGTGTTTTGTCAATTAATTGAAAACTTGACCAGTTGATGCCATGGTGAAAATTAGAGACTCCTGCAACACGACAAATGATTTTAACTAACAGGATGTTGCTGCTTGAAGTCTAATTTGTGCTAAGTTTCAGCATTAGTTAATGGTTTTAGGTATGTATTCCATGACAAATTGACAAGAGGAAGTTCTCATAGACATGCAATTATAGGATCACTTGGTGTGCATTCATGTGAGCATGTGTTTCCATTTCTTTTGTGTGTGTGTGTGTGTGTGTGTGTGTTCTGCAATGTGTATTTACTTCAAAACAGTTCATTAATTGGCAGTTAATCATGATGCTTTCTATTGTTTATTGATCCTTTAGGTTGATAAGGTTTTGCCTAAAATTCCAACTCAAGTTATAACATGTCAACTGAAGTTGTGAAACCGTTTTTTCCATGTAAAATCATTACCGCAGACTCTTTTTGTGTATCTCTAACTATTGGATCTTTGTTGCAGTTGGATTCGTCAGTTGATGTTTTTTTGCAGTCTTTGGGTCTTGAGAAATACCTCATTACTTTTCAAGCTGAGGAAGTATGAAAATTTCTTTCTTTTTTTTGTTTTTATACTATAGATATTTGTACTTGCATATCATCTTCGGGAGTTTTCATTTGATTATTAACATGCTCCTATCTGTACAGGTTGATATGACAGCTCTTGTGCACATGACTGATGAAGACCTGAAGGCTCTAGGGATACCAATGGTAAACTCAAGCTGATCTCTTGGCCAAGATATGCATATATTTTGTGGTTGATTTTTTCTATTGAAATCTCTTGTAGTTCTTGATCATTAAGAGATCAATAATTTGGGCAGCTGTCTGAACCCTCATTCTTGACAACTTATTTTAAGAATTACCCCCCCCCCCAATACACAAAAAAAAAACAGGTAAAAGAATACTGGTACCTGTGCTGTTCTCAACTATTGGAATGGTGTCCTTGTTTTTTAAACTATTTGCATAATACACTGTGCCATTAGACTAGGACTCTTTGTGTTTTTTAGGGTTGACAACATAATATATTGTGATGTTTTTTCATTAATTCATTTAAAAATACATGGAAAACTGATTTCTGATCTCAACTCGAAGGTGTTCGCATCTGGGATGAGGCATTTGCTTGTCATAACATTTTGATTTTCCTTCTCCCGGTTTTGCTCTTTAAAAATCGTACAGGTCTAATATATATTTGATGGTCAGCTGTTTAACAGTCAATTGTCATTTCATGTGAAGATGTTGTGCTAAGTTTTGTTCCCCCTCACATTGTTACTTGTTAGTGCTACCTTTCCATTTCTACATGCACATTTACAAATTGATAAAAAGTAAAAATTGTTTTATAAGGTCAACTGGGTATGAACTCTATGTGATTGTTCTGGGTATGTCTGTCTTGAATGATAAAAACATGAACGCTCACAATTCGAAGGCACTCATGTTCATCATGATAGTTCACACCGACTGGGTACTACCTAGCCTTTTAGTTTTTATTTCCCCCTTACCCTGTATGTAATTTAGATATCAAAATTCATGGCTGAGATTCTTGGTTTTCATGGTCTCCTTCCACTTTTCTATATTCCTGATCAGATATTTGGTTCAATCTTGTGGTTTCAGGGGCCAAGGAAGAAAATAATTTTAGCGTTAGAATCCAGGGGCTGAGATTCAGGAGACGAGTATTATTGGTCTGACACCCTGGTTGGTATAAAAGCCTTCGTGTACATCTTCGTTTTGTTTTCCTTTGTATTGCCACTGTGGCTTTACCTTTAGCTGGTTAATTATTGTGAAGCCGGTACGAGTTGCTACCTGTCAACAAAGGTGGAAACTTTTTTTCGTCTTTGTGGTTCCTATGGATTTTATGGGGTATTGGATGGTGGGTCGAAACCTTAAATAGATGTAATTTTTGTTTTTATCTTATTTATTTTTGCTGTTTTTGGTTATGTTCTAGTATGGCTTCTATTGTTTTTACATTTTAAAAATTAACGTTGTAAATGTAAAGCTTGAGGTTCAAGATTCTACGTTATATTTTACTGTGTTATGAATTGCTAGTTGCTTGTCAGAGTATAATTGCAGTTATTTTTTAAAATACTTTTAATGTTATAATGTATAAAAATTATATTTTTTTTATTTTTTAAAAATTATTTTTGAGATCAACACATAAAAAAATTCAATATATATAAAAAAATAATAAAAAATAAATAAATAAATTTTTTATACTTGTATTTCCACAAATAACATGGGGAAATTTTTTCTGTATCCTTGGTATAATAATGATTATTATATTATTTTATTTATTGTTAAGGGTTTTAGTTTTCATGGAGTTTAAAAAAAGTTTAATATATAGTTTGGTAAACTAAGTATAATTTTTAATTTGACTATTAAAATAAACTGAAATTTTAATGGAGGAAGGTGTTTAAATAAGGCTTCGAAGTTAATGTGTAAGATTTTTTATTTTTTTTATATCTTGTTCTATTTGGATTGTTTTATCCTATTTAGCTTTGAAATTGAATTTAATCAGTATTTTATTATTTAAGATTCCTAATGCTAGATGAATTCTATTTGTTAGGTAAGTTTTGATTAGGAATATTTTTCTAAAAATATTTTAGTTTTAATTAAGAGTTTTTTTTTTTTAAAGAAGATTTAAGATTTAAAATCAATATAAATAAAAATGATTAGTTTATTTTAAGATGCAAGGTCCTTATCGGTAGGTAGTTGTAATGTGAAAACAACTAATCTGGCATGCATACAAAATTTAACCGTAGGACCGTGCAAGACGACGTGGATTTATGAAGTACCAAATTCTAATGAAAAAAGAACGCTCCTTCCCTAAATAAGCTTGTATTGAACACAGCTCCAAGAAATCTTTCATGCGATTCCTCCATTTTGGCAGAAATAGAAGATCGGTCCCAGATTGTTCTCACGAACACTCCCATGGTGGCAATAAATGGATAGAGAATTTACTTACCGCCATTGCCATAGTTTCTCTATTCATGGTGGTAGCTTTTGCCGTAATGAACAGCTCTGCTTCCCCGTTTTCTCCCCGCAGTGTCTTTCTGGTATCTGGGATGGATGGGTTAAAAAACCTGCATGGCCTTTGGACCGAGTTTGGATGCACACAAAAGGAAAGAGGAAATGACGTATACAAGCTACCAAACTGAAAAGAATTGTCTCTGTAGTGTCATCTGGTGCAGCAAATGGAAGTTGTGAAGACTCAAAAGTTCAACTAGCATGGGAATAGGGCTCCCGAGTTAGATAATCGGTTAATCAATTGATCTAAAAATCTCTTTTATTTTTTTTAGTCAAGGTAGTTGATAGCTTATATTTGATTGTTAGTAGGTCAAAGCTGCTCATGGCTAGTACCTGCAAAAAGTCATCTTCATTAGAGGTAGGAACTCTCTAATACTTAAATAAATATCTTTTTAGATAGAGAAAATACAAAAATATTTTAAAGAGAGATGCTCTTAATATATATATATATATATATATATATATGCAGTCAAGAATGAAGATTGTCAACTTTTTCCCTAAAAATCTTATGGTTTATTTATAGCTCATTAGTCTTGTTCTTTTGTGAAAATAAGGGTCTATAATATAATTACCCTGATAGCATTTAATAATGGATAAATATCTCTTACATTTGTATTAATGTTAAATAGGTATATGATGGGTCTTTAGAGGACTTTTATATATCTAAAAAGGTGTAGGGAGATTATAGTTCAAGACGTCAAATGTAGCCAAGTTATAGAGGTTAAGTTTTTCCTCGAGGTTAGACCTAAGAGAGGTTGGTCATTTCCCTGGACATGCCAAGAGAGGATGGTCGTTACATTGAACTTGGCTAACAATGAAGTCCAAGCGTCTTGGGTCTAACATGTTTACCAGACCCTTGTGACCTTGGATTTGATGGATTTCCAAGTCTAAGCACCTTGGATCTGGCACACATGCCAGAACCATATTATGTTGGACTTGGTTGAAGTCCAACTATCTTGGGTCTGGCATGTTTGCGAGACCCACGTTACCTTGAACTGGGTAGATTGCCAAGTCCAAGTACTTTGAATTCGGCTAACTGCCAAGTCTAAGCATCTTGGGTATGGCTAGCACCAAACCCAACATGCTCGGGGCTTGGCACTTTACTAAGCACTTGCATGGCGGAGCTCAACACACTAACAAGCCCTTACTTAAGCCATGTTCATTTCCTTAAGCGTATCTAAAGGGAGAAGGGTCATAAGGGTTTTTTAAGACCAATAAAAATAGGTTTATCAATAGCTTCTCAAGTTTTTATGATATTGATACGTGAAGACTTGTAAAAGTACTCTTCTATTGAGTTCGTTAAATTTTCATCATGTGAAAAAAGGGTGGAAATATTAGATAATATACTGGGTGTCCCATGTGGAGGGGCTGGAAATCATACTTCAAAAATTTCCTTGAAGGGTAAGAGAAAAACATAGGGAAAGAGCCTATACTTAGAAATATTTCTAAGTGGCCAGGGGAACCCATCGGAGGAAATCAACTCGCTTTGGAGGAATTCCTATCTCCAAACAATTTAAGCTCATACTTAGAGAATTTCTAAGTGGCTAGTGGGAACCCAAAAGGAGTGAATCTAGGCTTAGAAATTTCTAAGTGATTATAGGTTCTTTAGAGAGCAGGAACTAGGAGCTTTCCCATCATTGTCATGGGGCTTAAGAGCCTCATCCCTTGGAGAGTAGTGTATATAGCACTGAAAAGATCACATTTATTCCTTGGAGAGTGGTGTATATAACACTAGGGAGATCACATCTATCTATTAAAGAGTGGTGCATATATCATTGGGGAGATCACATGCATCCCTTGGAGATTGATACATATATCCACTAACGAGATCATATGGTGCTTAATTATGCGTCTATATAATGAAAAATAAGAAAAAGGCTATTTTTTATTCCTTCACTCTCTAAGAATATATCCATTGTGATCCTTTTTTAAGTCTTAATAAGTTTTTCTTCATAAAAACCCTAATTAGGATCACACTCCACACTAGAGGGCAAAGAATAAAAAGAAAATATGAGCAAACTATTGAAATGCACACGTGGATCTATGAAAATCAGAACCCAACACTAGGGGGCATCGTCATAAAAAAAGGGAAGGACAAGAAATAGAAAACAAAAAATAAAAAGAAGAAAAGGAAGAAGTAAAAGAAAGGAAAAGAAAAGGAAAATTATAGTTTGATGACGCTTTAAGACTGAGGCATTAAGACTGAGGCAAATATCCCGAAGCAAGACTCTTTATTAAAAAAGAGAGTCTATCCGAACAAAGATCATGAGATGACTTCACAAGATAAAAAGAGGTAGAAGAAAAGTAATCCTAAGTCTTTAAACTCTCAAACATTTTTTAAGCCTTATAAGTATCCATTTATTTTCATAGTCTATAGTCATAGCCTGCATGTCTTTAAAAATCCTTTATAATCAAGCGCACACAACATGAGTTGATAAACAACGATCTTACTATTCTTACGACATGATAAATGAGCAGCCACACACATTTATCCATGCAAGAAAAATGTCAATTCTAACATTAGGCAAAAAATTTATACAGTTTTTTTTTTCAACTAAATACTTAAAATCTTTTTGAAAAATTGAAACAGAAAGTCACCTCCAGTAAAAGCTTGACCTAAAGATGACCTACATTTTAAAATCCGATAAAACCCCTGAGGGGATTGCTTAAAGAATTGTTTTGATGCATATAGTAAAAGTTCCAGTTTTCATAAGCAAAACCAAGTCTTTTAAAGTTTTTTTCTTTTTGAAAAATATTTATGTGCTAAAATAAAACCGATAAAAAGCCTTTAAAATGAAAAGGACAATTAAAGCATTGATAAGAGCATGATACAAAGCAATGTCAAATCATCAGGAAATACCAAGAAATTCAACTACAATCAAGAAGCATTAAGTTTTCAAACCACGAAATCAAGAGGTATCATAGATCAAGGTTCTGGTTAAAGGGAATCGTCACATTGAGATTTCAGGTCAACCGAGTTGTAAACAGTTTGATCATAGTTCTGGTTAAAAGGGACTGCTGTAAAGACAAAGTTTCAGGTCACCCGAACAGAGACCAGGGGTAGGTTACTTGATCACAAATCATGAGCAAGTTACTCGATCACGAACCACATGCAGATCACTCGAACAGTGATCACGGACAAGCCACCCAATCACGAACCATGAGAGGTCACCCAAACAAAAACCATAAGTGGGTTACTCAAATAAAGACCACTCATAAAAAAAACTTGAACCACGGGTAGGTTACCTGATCATGAACCACGGGCAAGTCACTCGAACAATGACCACGGGCAAGTCACCCAATCACAAACCACAGAACAAAATCCATAGGCAAGTTACCTGAATAGAGACCTCTAAAAAAATCTTAGATGTTTTCCACACAACGAGCAAAAGTCCTAGATATTGTTTTTCAAAATGACAGCGTTCCTCTACCCAAAACCTTTTTTTCCTTTTTGTAAACTTACTTTCTAAAGTCTTTCAAAAGATTTTATATTGTAAGTATTGTAAAGAGAAAGAAAACTGTCATAATTCAATTTTGGACCCTCAAAATTGTTATATATATAAAGCATCGTCGTGTTGGACAAAACTGTTGATTATCTTCCACCTCCCAAAATAGATATCTCTGCAACTAAAGCCACAAACCATGGCCCCTTTTTTTTCAAGGAAAAAAAATTGACTTCCTTTGCTTTTAAGATTTCAAAAAATGTAAAAAAAAGAAAAAAAATACAGCTTTCATTGTATACTCCAAGAATCACGCTGAAGTAATACTAGATTTTGTTGCAACAGGTTCTGATCAGTAACAAGTTTGAGTTTTTTGTCCTCTCCCCTACCACTCTACAAGACAAAAAGGTAATGTTTTTAGTGAAGATCAAGAGTGGAGAGAAGATGGAGAAATTTCAATTATTGAGATTCTTTTAAGGACCATTGAAGACTCTCTCATATTTTATAAAAAAATGAGAATGATAAAAGGAAAAAAGGGTGACCATTGAAGATTCTTTGGCCAACAAATACTAAGCTGGGCTGGGCTGGGCTGGGCTTAGGTCTCATGCCCAACCAGCTCAACCCTTAGACTAAGAGCGTATTTGCCAAACACATCCTAATGTTTTTCCCTTAATTATTAACTTGTCTTTATTTTAATACCTAGCCAAACAAAGCTTAAAAAATAAATAAAAATCTAAAAATTTCAAGGATCATTTTGAAATTATTTTTGGGTTCCTTGCATATTTTCTTGACATTTTAGCTTAATATGAGGCTGTAGACTTATACTGTAAAATATAGATTTGATATTAAAAATACTTGGTTTTCTCCAAATTTTCAAAAAAAATTAAAAAAATTCCTCATTTTTAAAATAAAATATTTTTTTTTTTTGCATTTCATATAACCAAGTATATCAAAAAATAAAAATAAAAATCATATTTTGCTTGAAGAAAAAATATTAAGATACATGATGTTTTTCAGCATTTTTATACAAAATTCAAAAATATATCTTTATATACAATTTAGATTTAATAATTAGTTTATTGAATACATGAGAGCTTGACTAATATTTCAATAAGCCCTGAAATTTTTAATTCATGAGAATTAATGGTTAATACTTTGGTATAAATATTAAACCTACAAGTAGGTTGATATTTAAATATAAGAAGTTGACCAGAAAATTTTAAGAATTATTCTAAATATTCATCAATTTTAATTATGGGATATCTTTCACCACAATATATGAGTTGTGAAAAACACTTTCGTCTTCTAGGATAGTTGAACACTATTAGGGCACTTACATGAATTCTTTCCACAAGAATTCATTTGGGCATACAAGCCCATAATAAATTTAAAATATCAGATTTTTTATAAGAGTAAATCTTTTTTTTTCCGAGTCGTAGAGCGACCACTAGTTAGGAACCAATCTATACTTTTAAATCATATATGTATCACACAATGCAATCTACCTCAAATAAGATGCACTTGGAGTATTAATACATTTCTTAGACAAAATCAATTTAATACATCATCGGCCGAGTCTTCTAGCAACCCTAAAAAACAACTAAGTCAAGATTCCCTGACCTTGACTCCTAACGCCCTACATCCTAACACCTACATGTAACAAACATATAATATCAAATAATAATATAGTTATTTTAACATCATAATTTATGTGAATTGTCTTTTTTTATTTTTGTTCTAAAACTACTAGTAAATTTGTGTTTTATAAAGTGATGCAAGGTATTTTATAAAAAATATTTTTTAATTAAAAATATATTAAAATAAAATTTTAAGGTGTAATTTATTAAAAAAATTTAATAATATAATTTAATAAAATTTTTTTTAAAAAATATTTTAAAAAACAGGTTATTCCCGAGATGTAGCGATAGTTAGTTGCGGTTTGCTAAATTGAGGACACTTCACTCCCTCACATCTCTCCCAATCAAGGTTGTCAATTTCGTTCTGGTAAGTGTTTTGTTTTTTCAATTGGAATGGAATGTTTCAGTTTCGGAGTGTTTCGGCATGCCGTTTCAGGGTTGTACTGTTCATATATATATATATATATATATATATATATATTCAACAAACATAATTCAAATTCAAGATAAATTAATTATAAATTATGCAATATAAACACAATACCAAACAAATATAATTTCAAAATTTAAAATATTTCTAAATAGTCAAGATTAAATAGATCTCTAACTTAAAGTAATTCAACCTAAACAAAATATCAAAATATTATGAAAGTAAAATGTTTTAATAAAAATATTTTAAATATAAAGTTAGGTTAATATTATCAAGTGGCTAATGGAATCTGAAGCATCCCTTGTTTTGCTCAAATTCCTACAAAGTATAAACATGAAGAAAAAAAAAAACATAAATATATACCATATATATTAGTGATAAATCTAATTTTAAAAAATTAATATTATTGTTAATAAAAATAGTAAAAATAATTTTCAACATTATTATTAATATCATTACTATTAAAAATAGTAATGAAAAATAGCTTTTTTATAATCGGGTGGTTTAATTAATGAAATTGAGTAAAGTTCAATTTGATTCAATAGCTTTTCAAGAACGGAACAATATATGTGGAATGAAACCAGAACGTTTCGGGCGGAATTTAATCGAAAAATCCGGAACGGACTGACATTTAAAATGAAATGAAATTTATTTTGTTTTATTTTATTTTTTGAATTGATATGAAATCTTTTGGCTATTACAAACAAAATAAAATAAAATTGACAAGCTTGCTCCCAATCACACATACATAGGCACATTATTTTCCAACAAAAGTAACAACCGACTCGCTCAGTGAGACCTCTCAACAAAAATAATAAAAAAAAAACTTTACCTTTCTATCTGAGTAGTCGAGCTCAAAACTACGAGTTCCAAGAATGGTGGAACAAACAACGCGAGTTTCTCGACAAACCGGAAAATACAGCCTTCTTAACCGTCGAGATCCACAGCCCTACCGTCGATAGAGGTCACACGCGTAGTGCGCGCCTGCTGTCCTTGCTCTGGCTCCTAAAATTCCATCAACTCGCTACCTCCCTCGCGTGGCTCACAGACGGCTTCATTGACCTCCTCCGCACAGCCAATCGCAGGATCGCTGCTAGCAAAACAGACTCGCCTTCCGATTCGTCAATCTCATCACGGCTTTACAGGATCATAAAATATTTTTTATTTCTGGTGATTATGTTGTTGTGTGTCGAGTTAATCGCGTATTTGAAGGGATGGCATTTCAGTCCCCCGTCGGTGGAGTTGGCGGAGGCCGCGGTGGAGAGAGCCTATGCCAAGTGGTTGGAAATAAGGGCGAATTACTTGGCGCCGCCGCTGCAGAGCTTGACGAATCTGTGTATTATCTTGTTTTTAATACAGTCGGTAGATCGTATTGTGTTGATAGTAGGGTGTTTTTGGATCAAGTTTAGGAAATTGAGGCCGGCGGCGGCGGCGGAATATGTTGGTAGGGAGAATGTGGAGGATTACCCGATGGTTTTGGTGCAGATTCCAATGTGCAATGAGAGGGAGGTAAGCAAATGTAGGTTTCTTATCCTCAAAACTTTTTTCAGTTTCGTCACTCTGTTTCTTGGTGGATTAATTAGTTATTAGTACAAGTTTATTTCGCTTCAAATATTGGAAATGTTTAATTTGTTGAATTCTTCAGTGTGTTGTGTATTGATAATTAGGGATGGTAGTAGCTCTTTTTTTTTTTTTTTTTAATTTTTAGGATTAAATGTGATTGCAGATTTGATTTTGCTTCAACAAGTGATAAATTGTGTTAGTTTTAATGAACATTTGAAGTTTAGCATTGTGGTATGTGACTAGCTACCTCTTAACAGGATTAAGTCTTAAAGATGCCAACTTGAGTGCACTTCAGAGATTAACATTTCTCGACAATTAGTGCTAATTTTTGGTAGTTTATATGGTAAGCTGTGTAAGTAATGCTGCATTATGGTTTCATTTATCTTCTTGTTTTGTCAATGAATTTCAACACAAATGGTGGGAGTAGTGACTGGTGAGCTCCGCTTCGCTTCCAAGGATGTTCTAATTTGTTTAATCATTATGCTGTATTTGTGAACCACATATCCAAACATAGCAGAAATGAGATATAACAAATTAGAGAGAAGAAAAACACGAAACATTTTGTTAGAAAACCTCTCAAGTCTTTCCTTGGTTTGATTTTGTACTCTCCACAAAGTAGTTTGTTTTAGTTTCACTTCACAAGGATTGTTTTTGCCTTGTTTTTATCCTGTCATTTTCTCCTATCAACCAGAAATTTCGAAATAATCATAATTTAGCATGCAGGTTTACCAACAATCTATTGCAGCCTGCTGTATCCAGGACTGGCAAAAGGAGAGAATGCTTATACAGGTTTTGGATGATTCTGATGAGTTAGATGCTCAACTCCTTATCAAGGCTGAAGTACAGAAATGGCAACAAAGGGGTGTGCATATATTGTATAGGCACCGTCTTATACACACAGGCTACAAGGCTGGGAACCTGAAATCTGCAATGAGCTGTGATTATGTAAAAGATTATGAGTTTGTAGCAATATTTGATGCTGATTTTCAGCCAGGACCTGATTTCTTGAAGAAAACTATTCCTCACTTCAAGGTAAATTTATGATCCAGGTGTGATTAGTTTGTCAGAAACTGTATATCAGTTCAAGTTCTCTTATATCCTTGATTTGGTATATCTGCAATTATTCCACTTGGCACAAAGTTACATAATTAGTTTTGATGTTTGCACTGTGGAGATTCCAATTGGTTGATTCTGGTAACCTTCTGAAGTTGGCGCCTTTCTAATTTCGCTGCTGTGCTTTATATCAAAGAATGATTTGCATTGTTACAACGATTTAGTAAAATTTTAAAAGAAAGCAATTCAAAACCTTTTCTAACTGAACACATAGGAGGTCCAACTTGGGTGGTTTACAGTGTTTTTATACAATCTGGCCAATCTGATTGGCACCCCTTGAAAGTTACATGATTTTATCAATGACCTTGAATAACATCATTGCATGTTGCAACAAATTTAACTTTGACATCATTTAGTTGCATGGGAAACTCCCTATCTCTCTTTCACTAGTTAATTTAATCTGCCTGAAGGAAACGTATCATTAAAAAAATACTGAGTGCTAAAATTTTTAGTGTATTCCAAACAGGAATTTGTTTGTTAAATTACAGACCTCAGTTTATAAATAAAGTTCCCTTCCCTGGATCTTGTAAAATAGTTTTAATGCAGTGCTATGCCTCATAATTATGGGTGTCAATACTCCATTTTTACATTCACGTATAATTTATACATATCAATTTGCAACAGGCAACACATGATCAGTTGGCTGGTTTCTCATTTCATTTCCTTAAAGTTACATTTACTCAGATGGATTGCATGTAAGAGGATCAATGAAAACTTAGCTTTACTTTCTGTTCTGATGAGAAATTCTTTGTCCTTGTTCTTTGCTTTTCTGAATTTGAAGGGGAAGGATGACCTAGCATTGGTCCAAGCAAGGTGGGCATTTGTAAACAAGGATGAAAACTTGCTTACAAGACTACAGAACATAAACTTATCATTCCACTTTGAGGTTGAGCAACAGGTGAATGGTGTTTTCATCAACTTTTTTGGTTTTAATGGAACAGCTGGTGTATGGAGGATTAAAGCCCTTGAAGACTGTGGTGGTTGGTTGGAACGGACAACAGTTGAAGACATGGATATTGCTGTTCGTGCTCATCTTTGTGGATGGAAGTTCATATATTTGAATGATGTTAAGGTTTGTCATGGAATTAAAGTTTTTAGTGTCACTTTATACATTTGGGGGTGGATAATCAATCTAATAAAATTATTTATCATTTTGCAGTGCCTTTGTGAACTTCCAGAGTCCTATGAGGCATACAAAAAACAGCAACATCGCTGGCATTCAGGTCCAATGCAGTTGTTCTGTTTTTGCTTTGTTGACATACTTTGTGCAAAGGTACTGAAGCTTTCCCCTCCTCTTGCTATCATTTATATTTGATAGATATTGAAGTCCTTTTTTTTTTTTTCTAGAAAAGATGTCTTTATATCTTTTGAAACCAGAAAGTTCTTGGATGTCATTTCTGGTGCACATAATATACTCTTCCTAGCAGAAAAGTAGGGTGTTTTGTACACAGACAAAAGTATTTATCTTGACATGGAAAAATTTAAAGGGAAATAATGAATTGTCTAGAGCTGGACTAGGCTTGCAAGATACTGTGACTAAAACATAGTTGTTTGACTTCCAGTTTCACAGTTTTTTATGCATGTATTTGTTTATATATTTCGGCTTCCAAGGATTTCAAATGCTATTAATACCATGAAAAAGTGGACCAGAGACCATGGCATTCCCTGGTGGATGCAGAACCATAGATACTGACCTTATAGCAGTCAATCAAACTACTTATAGTGGCTGGTTGTTGAGCATATCATTTATGTCTAAATATCTTGATGGATTTAAGAAAATTCGTGTTCATATGAAGGTTACGTTGAGCTTCATGTTTCTTCATGGTCTAAACGGCTCTTGTTCCATGAGATTAATCAGGAGGTTTTTCTACCTAAAATAAAACACCATGTCAGTGCTCTAATGTCTTTTTGGTGATCGGCTATTGGTTCCTTTAATGTTGCTTCTTAAGCAGATATAGAGAAAGCATTGTATTTTTAGTTTTGTTATGCTTATTCTGTGGTTTTTATTGTCATGGAGGATGTCTCAATGTCCCTCATTCTGGTGCATGTCCTTATCTTCTCTCGAAAAAATCTTCTTTTTTATCAAAAAAAAAATCCCCAAGTTGTTATTTATTAGGGAGAGAATCTATGTAACAACACTTCTATAACCTTGTAGGCCATAATGCATGTGCTCCTATGCTAATTTATACTCTCGACTGATCAATTGGGAACTTGGCAATACATAAACTCCTAAAATTAGAAAAATTAGTCCTGGTCCTGCAACTTCAGGATTGTGGAGAGGAAGATTGGACTTGCAAAACTTGACCATAGAATTTAGCTTCTTTGTTTACTACATTGACATGCCAAGTCTTTTTCCCAATCATTAGAGAGACAAAATTCAGAAATATTCAGCTATCTAGGTTCCTCATCCCAGTGAAATAAAAAATGACAAAAAACAAAAATTATCTGCCGAATAAGCTCTCTTGTAATGATCATTTCCATCAAATCATATTTTTGGGTGTTGACTTTTGAAAGTGAATCTTTTCAACTCTATTAACAACCTGATGCAACCATATTATTTGATAGTTTCACTCACATTTAACTAGTGTTTTGCATATGTTTTATATATAAAATGCCTTAATATTTTTTATTTTATGTTTTGAAGGCACTTTTGGATGAAAGATGCAAAGGGGAGTAAATTAGATGTATTTGACATATTTGACCTTCAATCGATGTTTTGTACATAACGTGAGCTTTAAAGATCAAAATGAAGTGATTCCAGTGGCATTAAAAAGCTAGCATCCATACCTTTCTGGACATCTAAGGCAAGACAATAAAATAAGGAAGACAATGGAAATCGCAGCTTTCAAAGTCAAATCTCGCAATCTGCCAATGTTGACGTTTGGTCATTCCGACTTGAATATCTGGAGCTACAGAAGTCCAATTGATGCAAACTCAATTTTGTTGGATTCTTGACTCAAAGGCCTATAAACGCTCTGAATTTCTGCAAAAAACGATGTCATATGAGGGAGATATGATTTTTCAAAGATGACAACTGAATTCTGCCAGCAAACAGGTTTCTTGAAGAAACGAGTCCAAATTACGTTCCGAAGCATGTAAACCGATATCCAAGTTTTTATTTCAGCAATTTAGCTCCTCTAAGTCAAAGCTTGAAGATTTCATGCAAGACTATTTCTTCTTTTATAGGAAAATGGTTATTGAAGTATTTAAATGTAAACAATCTACTTAAGAGAAGACTATTTTGTAAAATAGAGACTAGGGTTTCATAGGATATAAAAAGAATGAGAGAAAAGAAGGGGGGCAGCCAGCCAAGAGGAGAAAAACGCCCTCTACTCTAAGAAACCTGAAATCATGCATTCCTCCATCTTTTTTATTAGTCATTCAACAAACATGCAAAGTTAAACTCGTTTTCTTGGTTGCAAGGACACGAAAACCTTCGGATTTTAAGAACTGTGAGATTTATTTTTCCTTTTCTTTTCAGTTTATATGATGAATATGTTTGTTCTCCTATGCTTATTTTTCCTATGATTGTTTATTTTAATTGCTAGAGCGGATTCTAAGTTTTTATTGTAGACAATCTATTACTAAGTTTGATATTAAAACCAAAGTTATGGTATATGAACTTGTGAAGCAATTGAGTTTAATAATTGTGGTGGATCTACGTTATTAATCTTAGGGAGAACATTCAATCAAATCAAACATAGACTGCGGACAATTATGTTTTATTGATTAATAAACTTATCTAGTTCTTAAGGCTGTCATTGAATTAAATTACTAGTACGGATACTGTGGTTGTTTGATGGTTAGGGTTAGTTATATGGCGGATCCGTTAACTAACCAATGTTAAGAAGATATAAATATTCAAAATATAAATTGATGTTTCGTTTCCATGATCAGTTCTGATTTCTATAGGTAGATGTGTGCTTGCGATCAAGATTTGTTCTCTTGATAATTTTTTAATTTTATTAAATTTCGTTTGATAGTTTTATGTTTTCTTTTGTTTTAGCCTAGATAACATCCAAACCCCTTTCAAATTGCATATCATCTAGTATAAAAATCTTACTTGAACCTTCCTCGTGGGATCGATCCCTTGCTTGTTATATACTATCTTATGTGTTGTGTTTGAAGTTAGGATAATTAATTTGTACAGTCGCAACATCGCAACACAACCTAAAATACTTCATTTCCAATACAAGTGTCTTTTGGCAAGAAAGCGAACATGATATTTCTTTTCTTCTTACTACGGAAGCTCATCCTGCCTTCCTATTCATTCACTCTCTTCTGCATCATTCTCCCACTTACCATGTTCCTGCCAGAAGCGCAGCTACCAGCTTGGGTTGTTTGTTATGTCCTGAGAATTATGTCTATATTGAATATCCTCCCAGGACCACGATCATTCCTCTTTATAGTCCCATACCTTTTGTTTGAGAACACCATATTCGTGACCAAATTCAATGCCATGATATTAGGATTGTTTCGGTTAGGAAGTTCTTGCGAGTGGGTAGTTACAAAGAAATTAGGAAGATCATCAGAGACAGACTTAGAGGGTGTTTGGCATTGAGGTTGAACCTGCTTTTTGGAAATTTTCAAATTTTTTTTTTTTGCTAAAATTGAGTGCGGTTTGTACTTTTTAGATCGTTTTGATGTGCTGATATCAAAAATGATTTTTAAAAAATGAAAAAACATTATTTGCATGTTTTTCGACACGAAAAGCTATTTGAAAAGCAACAGCTACCACACTGCCAAACACCCTCTTAGTTGCATTATCTGAAAAGGAATTTGACCCTTTGGTGGTAGAAACTACTAGTCTCCACAGGTTATCCTCAGAATCAGGCCTGGATGAGCTGAACAAGATAGGAACAACCAAGAAAACTGGGAAAAAGAAAAGGAACCGTTTGTATAGGAAGGAACTTGCTCTGGCATTGATACTGCTAACCGCCTCGTTGAGAAGCTTGTTATCTGCCCAAGGAATTCACTTCTACTTCTTATTATTTCAAGGGATCAGTTTTCTAGTTGTTGGGCTTGATTTGATTGGCGAACAGGTGAGTTAACCATGGCAGGATGACTCTCTCTTTCCCCCGTGATAGCTTGTGATGTAATTGCCACCTTATAGCCATCACAAGAAATGCGAATGCTTGGCTCTTCCGCTATTGATTGAAGCAATTTGCTCATCCGTTCTCGGCAAGGGTTTGTAATCTATCTATTTGCTTGTCACAGTATCATTTATAGTTATATTAAAGTTAAGAAAAAATAATTTATATTATTTTATCATGAAAAACAAAGCTTATCTACATAAAAAAGATTTTAAAATTAAATTACAATAATCTCTTTGAAGTATTCTAATATTGAGAAAAAAAATTATTTTTTTTTAAAATAAACTAAACAATTTAAAAAGGAAAGAGGGTATTAATTAAAATTAAAATTAAACAAAGAGTAAAAAAAAAAACAAGGAGGTGCTAAGCTTGATAAGGTAGGTCTATTTGTTGCTTAGCTTGGAAAGTCAAGCTTGGTTTATTAATTTTTTTTAAAAAAAGTCATCTACTTTAGCTTCTTTTTCTTCTTTTTTTTAATAAGTGACATGTTGCCTGCTAAACAATTTTTTGATCATATCTAGTGACTAGTCCGAGTTTTTGGATCACAAAAACCTTTTTTTCAACTTTTTTTCACTTCAAAAAAATTCTAGAAACTTCAATAAATCTATTTTCAACCACAAAACATCCTCTAATCACTCTAAAAACATAATAAATGAATAAAAAATTCTATGGACCCCTATCTACTTTTCCAGTATGATTAAATGATAACACCATCTTCATTAAACTTCATTTTCAAAGATGAAATCATTTAACTCAAAGATTAGCTTATTTTATTATCGACCAAACAATTTCACTCTCATCAAATTTTTTTTATTGACTTTCTCTTTCTTTTCTTAACATCTAGGGATTGAAATATAAAGAAAATGAAGTTTGAGATCAAAATATAAGAAGCTAAAACAAAAGAGACCAAATAATACATTAATTAAAACTTAAAGTATCAAATTGAAGCTTTCACTCTAAAAAATGAAAATGGGTTTTTTTTTTTTAAAAAAAAAATCTGTCTCTTTATTTTTAATTTTTTGAAACAATAATCTACAAATTTATTTTGTAACATCAATTTTTAATTTAATATTCAAAATGTTCTTCGATACTTCACACTGAAGTCAAAGTATTGAAAGCAAAAAACAATTAACAAAAAAAACCATCTTTATATAACTCTGAAAATGTTAAAAAGAAAAAAAGTTGGGTAAGAAAATATCATTGTAAACATATCAACTCCTAACAAGTTTGAGTTTTGATTATTTACAATTGTAATATAGTCAACAAGTAATAAGAAAAGGTGCGACATTCTTTTTTCTGAACCTTTAGAAGGTTAATTTTGAGAAGACATTCTTTAAGGTTTGATGAACCCAAATTTAATGGATTCAAAACCTGTAATAACCCCAAACAAATGGGTTCAGACTGTAAATCTTAGGAAATAAATATTTACATCAATTGCAAAATAAATAAATGGAAAATAAAAGTGAAGAAATTTATGTATAGATTTAAATAAAACGGGAATTTAAAATTTTTTGGATATAAATTTCTGGACGAAATATTTCAAGATATTATAAATTTAATCTGGAAATATTATGGGTTGGATTAAATTAAAGAAAATAAACTAAATTAAAAAGTTGAGGGGTGAAATTATAAGAAATGAAAAGAGGTATAGCTTAATTATAAGAAGAAAAGATATGGGGGCAAAAATGATACAATTAAAGGAAATTGGGTCCAAGTGCAAATAATTAAAATTATGGGGTATAATTACCCATTTCCATTGCCCATCAAAACCGGTAGCAGCTATTAAGAAAGAGGGAGGGAGTTTTTGATTTTTTTTTCTTACGAAATCAAGAGAGAAACACCAAAAATTCAAAGAACCCATCCAAGATTAAGGGTTTATGGGTAGAAGAAACACTTATGGGCAAGGGATTAACAAGAAATTTTAAAGGTCGGAATGCGACCTCTGCTAATAAATTCAGAAAGTCGCTAAAGTGAATGTCTAGACGTGTTAAGGGTGAAAATCAGGTTCTTTCCTTAAAGGGAACATGTTATATTACATCTTAGGTTCCAAAAGAAACGAGCCATGTTTAAAATGGAACTTTGTAATGATAACTATGGTCGGACAAAGAATGACGATATTAATGGGTGAAATAAGAAAAACATAAAATATAACGAAAGGAATAATTAAAAGAAAAACCTATATTGGCTGTTAATATAGTTATTATGAAATGTATCCTTGAATGAGGATAATTTATGAGATATACTTGTAATTACAGGAGGGACCATAAACGTGGTGTAGCAGCAGCAGCAGCAGGGGAGCATGAGTAGAACTTCTACTGCAAGTAGGTGATCCGTACATATGCTTTGTAGTTAAATTCATTAAGAAAATATCATTGTTAACGTATCAGCTCCCAACAAGTTTTAGTTTTGTTTATCATGTAATTGTAATTGCAATTCTAATATAGTCAACAAGTAATAAGAAAAGGTGCGACATATTTTTTTCTGAACCTCTAAAAGGTTAATTTTGAGAATATATTCTTTTAGGTTTGATAAACTCAAATTTAACAAACTCGAAAGCACTAGCAACCCTAAACAAATGGTTCAAGTGCTGTCTAGATCCACTAACCAAAGACCTTGATCGACACTTCTAGTAATTTTTCAGGACCTCCACGTGGTCCCCTCAATATTTTATACCGATTCAATATATATTATTTTGAGTGGAATACAACTCAAAATATCATAAGGATAAAATGACTCTTTAGCCTCTCCTCTCCATAAAATGACAAGACTCATAGGCTATAGATACCTCATGATTCCTTCAAACTCCAGGTTTACAATCTCTTTGTTATGTCATGCATAGCGTTGGATGGCGAGTCATGCTTCCTAGATCGAAGGGGTTTTTTATATATTAGGATAAATCATAAAAATTATGATTTGAAAGAGTTCAGTCGTCGCCACCTAGTATTATGGGGACTAGAAAATCTAATGGTCTACGAGAGTCTAGGTAAGAGGACTAGTTATGCAAGAAAAAGATGTATCAATCATAATGCACTCTACCTATGAGAAGATGCATTATTGATTGTTCAAAGTTATGTTTCTATTCGTTAGTTAGTCTAAGGCTTAAGAAAAGTCCTCCCTAATAAAGAGATTATTATCTCACTGAGTTAAAACCTAACCATTCTAAATTTTAAAATAAAAATTTATCTAAAGTTTAGTTATTTATATAAAATATTGTTAAAGGTTGGACAATTAGATGATTTATGAGTTGCAACAACTTAGCCTTTAAAAATTAATCAAACACTAGAAGAAAGAATTGATCTTCAAGTAATCTTTGATCAAAACTTTAACAACCTTAAACTACTTAATAGGGTCCATGGTACTCTTGATAAATTTTAAATTATTACTTTCGCTATGTTCATGTTATTTTTAAAAATCCAATGTTGATAACAAAGCCAACATTAAACAATTAAGGTTGTTGATTGCATGATTTGATTGTTATTGGTGTTATATGTAAATTAATTTTATGTGAAGAATTAATTTTCCCTAAATTATTCTCCTTTCTTGAAATTTTTTCAAAAAATATATATTAAGGAGGACAAGGTTGTTGTCTCCACCAGTAGTAGTACTAGCCATGCTACTTCTTCTTCAACAAAAAAGGTTTTAAACATTAGGAAGGTCATACTAAAGAAGATGACTTCTATAAATCTTCTAACCATTAACAATGTGCTTTATATTGCTGATATTAGAAAGATTTGGTGTCTGGCTCATTATTGAGCAAAAATGGGTTCAAAATAGTCTTTGAGAGATAAGTTTCTACTAACAAAATTAATATGTTTGTTGGGAAAAGGTATCTATGTGATGACCTCTTGAAAATAAATATAATGACCATTGTAATCAATGATGATAATAATAATAATAAGAATAAGAATAAGAATAAGAATAAGAATAAGAATAAGAATGCATTTCTTTTTACTTGCTTGTGATTATCATCTAATATTGAAGAAAACAATGACAATCTGAGATCAAATTGAAGAAAGTTGTTGAAGATTAGGGCAGGCATGTAAATTAATTAAGTTCAATGATACTAAGTTTTATTTTTGTTCCTTCCATAATTTTGCATTCATTACCATCTATTCTAACCCAATTCATCCAAATAACATTTAATTTGTATTTTCCCTAAATTTTCTCAAGAAATCTAACTCAAAAATCATGAATTTTAGCATCAATTATGTTCGCCTTCATCCAAGCTTTATATTTAGGTTTAGAGCTCCTTACTTAACAATAAAATGAGCTTCAAATGCTAACCAATCAAAATCTTTCCACTCCTCTTCCTTCTCTCTCTAATTTTCCATACCTCTCTCTCAAAGATAATTTTTTTTCTCTCTGTTGATTTTCTCTTGATTCTTGTGATTGATAGGTTTGAGCACTCTCTTATTCTAGCCTGAAACCTTGAATTCTCTCAAGTTTTTAGTGTAAAAATTGCAAGGAAGCAATAAACTCTCTTCTTTGTTTTCTTTCCAGCAGAATCGATTGTTATAAGGAGCTAAAATTTCCAGTTTATCAACTTATTTATGAAAATGCAATGAATAAGACTATATTCTGTTTTTTGGTCTGACTGTCGATATTCTTGGTGACCATTATGAACTCTGATTACTCTATAATGTTATCCTAAGATATGAAAATGTATCAGTAAACTCCTTATAAAATTCCAGCTCAATCTAACAATCAGATTGAGAGTTATGCATGATAGTATAAAATTGGGCAGTTGATGATTTTACGCCAAAAAATTCAAATGTTCTTGTTCAATACTTGCATGGAAAGCATTGATCATTCCACTAAATTCACACCATTTTCTTATTTTAAGACATATTTATTTTGAATTTTCTTTATTCTTTTATCTATTAAAACATGTTGTTGGTTTTGCCAACGTTATAAATTTTGAACCCGAAATTCATAAAATCTCTTTTCAATTTCAACAATACCTTTAAATCTATTTATAGAGGTCATCCTTTCCATTTCTCATCACATTTTTTGTTACTTCCATCATTTTTCATATTTATTTTTAAACTATACCCATAAACATTTTATTTCAAACTCCCTACATTTAAAGTCATCTTTTTAATTCAAATATTCAATTTGCTATCTTCTTATAGTATTTCTACCATTTATTCATTTCCTTTCATATTGAGTTTCCATTACTCATCGATGTCTCATTACTTCGATCCTATGTTTATGTGAGGGTTTACAACTACCAACATAAAACTTTCTTTGTAAATGAGGTAAAAAAAACTACTTTTAGTAATATGCCTACCAAATTAGTGTTATAATAATTATTATTAGGGTTTTGGATATATACAGATTATCATTATGTAAGGGTCAATCACAAGTCTGAAATTAGCTTTCTTAGAAATGATTGATTTAACTGTGAGTTTTTGAATCTTTATATATGTAACATCCCCAATTTCTAAATCAATTTCTTACATCATACTAAGTCATGGTTAATGAAAACTATGATAATTTTTTATATTATCTACCGAAATTCCGATAGAGTTTCCTCTAAATTTGACAATCCTAAATGTTGACATCAAATATTATATTACTTAATTTAAGCTCAATCATTGAACCAATTCATATGGATTCCATCTCAACAACATCACCATAACATTTCACATTATCGTTTAGGCCTCTACAATCACTGCTGATACCTGAAAGAAAATGGAAAAATATTACTATGGACTTCATGTTGGGTTTTCCTAAGGGAAAGAAGGGTGATGATGCAATTTGGGTTATTGTGGATTGTTTAATGAAGTCTATACTTTTTTTACTCATGAAAATAACATATTCAGTTGATAAATTTGCTAAGATATCGATTGTTTCTGATCGAGACCCTAAACTCACTTCATGATTATGGCCAAGCATCCAATGTACTCTAGGGAAAAAAGTAAATTTAAGCACAACACTTCATCCTCAATCAAATAGGAAATTAAAAAAGACAATCTAGACTTTAGGGGATTTATTGAAAGGGTGCATATTGAAGGTTGGAAGAGATCAGGAGGAACACCTGCCACTTGTAGAATTCACCTACAACAACAATTATTAGTTTATGATAAGGATGGCACCCTATGAGGCTTTATATGATAGGAAATATAGGACCCCTGTTTATTGGGAGGAAGTTAATGAGAGGAAGTTGATTGGGCTAGAATTAGTGTAGATTACTTCAGAGAAGGTGAAAATCATAAAAGACAAAATGAAAGCTGCTCAGGATAAGCAGGACAGTTATGTAGATGCTAGAAGAAGACCTCTGGATTTGATATTGGAGATATGGTGTATCTTAAGGTTTCTATTTGGAAGCATATGTTTTGGTTTGGTATGAAAGAAAAGTTGGCGTCGAGGTACATTTGATACTTTAAAGTGGTGAAAAGAATTGGATCGGTAGCATACAAATTGGTCTTGCCCCTATATTTGGCCAAGATACATGATGTATTTAATGTTTTGTTATTGCAAATAGTTGACTTGAGCCCTTCTTAAGTGCTACCACAAGTTTCATTAGAGGTTTAAAAAGATTTGACCCTGAAAGTGAAGCCAATAAAGATTCTAGACCAGAGTGAAAAAGAGTTGAGAAGTAAAAGGATTCCTATGAAAAATATATTATGGAGGAGTTCTCAAATTGAAGAAGAAACTTGGAAAGAGAAACAGAGATGAAGAGAAAGTATCTGGAGTTATTCTTAGGTCTAGGTAAGAAAATCTAAATTTCAAGGATGAAAATATTTTTTAAAAGGGAAGAATGTAAACTTTCAGCTAAAATTTTTCCAGAAATGTAAAATAAATGGGATAAATGATTACTATAATATGTCCAGATGGATGTGAATAAAAGATGAAGAGATTAAGGGCGTTTAATATAAATTTACAAAATGATTTCGGTTGATAGAAAATTATGGTACAATAAAATAAATATAATAAATTAGGAAAAAAGTTAAGAAGATAAAAGAAGAAAGATTTATGGTTGAAGTGATACATTGGTCCAAAATTAGAAATAGTCTAGTCATTTTAAGAAACAGCAAGATCAACGTAAAATAAAACAGACGGACTATTTGGTAAATACCCAGATTATTTATAAGGGGGCAAGCAGTAAGAGGACCATGGTTTCCTCTTTTGTTTTTGTTTTTTTGTTTTCTCCTTAGGAAAATCTCATGAAAATCAAGTGTCAATAGAGTGTAGAGAAGCTTAACAAGAGAGAAAACACTTAAGCTAAAGATTTAAGAGAATGGTTTTAGAGAGAGAATAATAAAAATCCAATGAAGGAAGAGGGAGGGTGCTAGAAATATCAATTGGTAGCATTTTGAAACTTAAATTATCTTCAAATAAGGGGCACTAAACTTGAAAATGCAAACCTCAATACATTCAATTAAGAATTGATGCTAAAATCATAAATTTTGTATTGGGGTTCATGATAGAAGTTCCCGGTAAATTCAAATTGATGATGAATTAAATAAATTGGGTTAGAATAACTTGTAATAGGTGCTAAATTAGAAAGAAATAATGAAGAAAACATGGGCCAAAAGGGAACCAATTAAAGTGTAATAGAAATGTGCTTGCTTAAATGAGTTGTGATTTATCAATCTATAATTTTGTGTGGGAGATGATTTTAGATAAGTTTAGTTATATTATATAATATGAGTGAATTAGTTATGATGTTATGAATTGAAAATTTGAGGATGGTTATTGAACTTAGAGGTGAAAATTATTGCGATGTGTTGATTTTTCATGTAAGGGAGGAATAAATTGAAAAGCATTTTGAATAAATAATGATATAAGAAAGTTATGGTGTCGGCCATATTATGCTTGAAAAAGAAAGTTTATCTAATTCAATGAGGTTGTTGGTCTTTGAGATGATTGATGGGTGTTAATGTATAGATGAAGGCTTATAATGGAAAATATACATTTTAACTCATTTATGTTATTGTTCGTGTGAAGTGTGATAAGTGTTTATGATGAATTGGAAGTGTATACAATTATGCTAATGTTTGTGAAATATAGTTATGTGTGAGTTCCTACAAGTAGCATGTTTTCCTTTAAATATTTTTGACTGTTTTGAAATAAATTTGAGTTGGGTTGATTGATTTTAGAAGGCTGTATATATTATGTTATAATGTAAATAACATAACTATGGTTGTTTTGAATGGGGAGAAGTTGAATAAGAATGATGATTTACCATAAAGTTGTGGACAAAAAATTAAATAGTAATATTGTGGTATACATGTTGATCGATGAGAGGCATCAAGAGCTATGCGGCAACAAAAAGGTACAGCGAGAGCTTCAACAACAAGTAGGTGTTTAACACCTCAATCCTTTTATTTATTAAGTTTTAAAGAGTAAATCAATGGTCAAGGTTGAAAAGTTTTTTTTTTATTTCATGCAAAAAAAATTGAAAATGAACTAGCTTCCTGGTAATGCGATTAGTGCTTGATAATGGGTGAAGGAACTAGCTTTCCTATAATAAAACTAGTGCCCGGTAATGGGCAGAGGAATTAGTTATCCAATGAAGAAACTAGTTACCAAGAAATGGGTAGGGAGAGGCCTCAGGAGTTGTACAGCATCAAGGAGGTACAATGAGAGCTTCGACAACAGGTAGGTGTTAAACACCTCGATCCTTTTATTTATCAAGTTTTAAAGACTAAATCAATGGTCAAGGTTGAAAAGTGTTTTAAAGAGTAACCAATGGTAATAGGACTAGTGCCTGGTAATGGGTGAAGAAACTAGCTTCCTCGTAATGGGACTATTGTCTAGTAATGAGTGAAGGAACTAGCTTCTCGGTATTGGGACTAGTGTCCAGTAATTGGTGGAGGGATTAGTTATCTAATGAAAAAGGAAATGGGAAAGGAGACTTAATTGTCCAATGATAGGTTATTTCCTAGAAATGGGAAATGAAAGTGAACACCCGGAAAGGGTGAGAGTATACCTGAAAATGGGTTAGTAACATTGGGTCAAGGATGACTCAAATTCATAATGTGTTAGTTGGGATCAATTGGTTTGTAAGAGAAAATTATGGACAGTGACATAATAAAATTGAATTTGATATTAAGATTATTTCTCTTGTTTGGTTTATTTATTACGTAACTTTATCTTATTATGTAATGAATTCAATTACAAGTACCTCATAGTCATGAGCAAAATGATAGATGTTAGGAACTTTTTTCTTAAATTAAATGAATATGTAAATTGTATTTATTTTGTAATGTAATTCTTGCATATAAATAATGAGAATCCTTAAACTTACTAAGCTATTTAAATTAGAATATGTTAATAAACTTTTGCAATATTACAACTCTTTTGTTATTATAGAATTATGTATGAATGTAATGTATGATGCTTTAATATAAATTTTATATTTGTACACTTGTAATAAACAAATTATGATGGTGGAAATGTTGGAGGATGGGATTAGAGGTTATTATAATCCGTTGATGTGATAATGTCTAAGATGATTAGACAATGTTTGAGTTGTTTTTTGATGAATATTGAAGTGAAACAAGTTCTAATTGATAACATGGGATCTCCTGATTTGGAGGAACTCTGCCAAAATTTCAACAGATTTTTGTAATTGAAAATATTTAATACTTGAATATTAAAAAAATCACCTAATAAATAGTATAATCATAAGTAAATTATGTGGTAAATGCATGTATGTATTGAGGTTGTTACGTGTGGGATGTTAGGTGAGGCACATGAATCACTTTGTAAGTTATGCTACTGTAAACCCCTGTGTAAGTGCAAGATCAAAAGTAATAGGACCTCGATGTATATAGGAAACTTATGATGAAAATAAATTAATAAATAAGAAATATAAGAAAATATAAGGCATGTAAGAGGGGATGACCTTTATAAATAAATTTAGAAATATTGATGAAGTTGAAAAGAGAATAATGAATTTTGGATTCAAAATTTGTAACGTCGGCGAAATTGATAATGAGTTTTGGTGGATAAAAGAATAAGAAAAATAATCTCAAGAAATTAATATGGTAATAAATAAAAAATGATAACAAAGGATCATACAAAAAAAAGTCAAGAGTGATGGTGCAAATACTAGTTAAAAATCAATAACATTACCGTAAAATGATAATAAGTTTGTAAATGAAATATATTATGGGAAGGAAAAATAAATATATTTTGGAATGAGAAATTAGTTCCAAGGATTTAGTGGAATGATCTATATATCTATATAAGGATGAAATAAGAAATTTTGAAATTTTAACAAACAATCACAAACCAACTAGTTTTACACTATTACGCATAACTTTTAATCTTACTATCGAATTGAGCTAAAATTTGTCATGGAGTTTCCTAACATGTTTTTTCACCTTTTTTTCAAGTTTCACATCAATCAGAGGTTAGGAAGTCATATAATGAACCGTAGTAAAACCGAGCAATTTACGCGAAAAATACATAAAGGCATAAATAAGTTGTATTTTTTTAAATAAATGAAAACTTCACCTTCTTCCCCTTATATAGCAAACAATTCTATAAGCTTATAAGGACCATATTTTTTATTCTTTTTTTCTTGATAAAACCTTATAGAAAAGCCAGCAAAGTGTGAGATTAAGAGAGAAACAAGTGACTTAAAGAGAAAATACATCATGTTAGTGATCCTTCAAGTAGAAAATCAAGTTAAAGTGTTGAAGTTCTAATGAGAGAAGCTTGGAAAACCTAGAGGGAGAAAGAGGAGATTGGAGGATATGGAAATTGGAACCACCTCAAAATCATTATGGAAATAATGGGTAAGTGTTTTTAACTATGATTAACTAGTACTTATGGATGAATTTAGAGAAATTGAAAGAATTATCAAATGGGTTTTGTGTGGGTGATTATGGAAAGTAGAGAATGAAGCTTCCATTGATTTTTATTGGAATATATCATGCTAGCTTGTGTTTAAAACCTTTATAAAGTGTTGATAAGGTGAAATTAAGGTTGGGAAATGAAGAAGAACATATGGGTAGGTAAAGGGTGAGGTTCAGCCATGCTTGGGTTATGAATATGGTGAATTTGCTTGGGTTCATGTATATGGAATTATTAATTTGATGATTAAAACATGTGAAATTAAATACAATTAAAAAAAAGGTGGAGTTGAAATTGCTAGATTGAGTTTTCTTGCTATTTTTATGTGTTGATGGATGATTAAGAACTAGGAAATCCATGGCTTGGTTGTTCTTTAGGGTTTGATGATTTTGAGAGGAACTTGGCAGGAATTTTGTGAATAAATTTATATACATGTAATAAGTGTTGTGTTTTTTATGTGTTCAAAAATACATGTGGAAATTGAAGTACTTAATAAATGGATCTAGTTGGTGTTACAAAGGAAAAATAAAAAGGGAACTCATGAAACTATTCCCCGTAGGTTTAGCTAAGTTGGTCAAAAAAAAAAAAGGCCTTTGTCAAATTGATTTGTTAATAGTTAAAGGCATGATAATATCTCCTATTTTTAAATGTAATGAGTTTCATACATAACATTGAAAAAGAATTGTGGGACTTTCATGAGGGCTATTCGGTCAAGTTAAGAAAATGAATTATCGAGTAGGTCATTGTTTCAAATTGATGTTGAAACTTGAATTAAAGTATGTTAAAATGTTTCTAGGGAAAAGAAAATAGAAATAAATGCAACAATGTATAAAAGTTGATTTTCAACCAAAACAAAGAATGAGGTTGAAAAGGGATACATGACTTAAGAATAATGTGGTTGAAATGTGTGGTCAAACGTAATAGGGTGAAAGAATAAATACACTTGAACGTAGAATAGATTGGAATTCTGGAAATGAATATGACTTTGGAAAGTATAAATGTGTACGAAATTGTAAGAGTTTTCCTGTTATTGATTTGTAAATTTAGATTAAATGAGAATCGGAATAGGGTTTCTATGAAGGTTTAATATGTTAAGATAGTTGAAAGCCATGTTGGCATAGGGGAGTTGTTGGAGTAGGACAATTATTAGGAGCAACAAGATGCTCTCAAGTTTCAGATAGGTATCAAACACCTTAACTCCTAGAAATTTTAAATATCATTTGAATAGTTGTTATTTCTTGTAATATTGTTTCTGAATAATGAAATAATCGTGTTGTGAAAAGAATAAGTTAGTGAATATTAGAAAATGCAGAGCGTGCATTGATTGTGAAATGAGATATTGGAAGGCAATACTTGCATAGATGTTTAATGTGAAAAGTCAAAACATGATGATAAAGGCTGTAACTGAAAAGGTATAAATAAGGCATGTTAGTGGAAAAGGAAAAGGTATCGATTTATAAAATAAAATATTTATGCATACATGATAAAGTGAAATTGTGTATTCGCAATATGAACATTGGATTTTAAGATTGAAATGTCACACGTGGTACAAAAATTAGGCATTTTGAATGGGCAATATTGCACATGGTTATAGAAATGGGTATACAAAGAAGAATTGTTGTGCAGGATATTACAAATGGGTAATAAAAATGCAATATCTTGATTTATGTCATAATTCAAGACAAAGGAAATGTATAGGTGTAAATACAAGGAGGCATTGGGTGAATGAGATGATTATGTTGGGTTTCGGGTTAGGGTAACTCAGTGAAATATGTAAGATGTTATGATGAATAAAACTTTGATTGAAGTGAAATATTGTCTCTCGTAGGGTGATCATTTTCGGTTCGGTTCAATTTTTACCTATAAAAAGTAACCAAATTGATTTTTTATTATTAAAAAAAGACAACCGATTTCGATTGGGTTCAGTTCGGTTATTTTTCAAAAAAAAACTGGCAAAAACCTGTATTGTGTTTTGGGCTTAATGTCATGTGATATTTCATTACAAGGATTGCATAATCTTCTGTAGAATGGTTTAGAATGCTTAATGTCTTTTCACTCTCATTAACAACAAAAATGGAGTTTTAAAAGCAAATAGTATTTGGCATCAAGAGTGAAAGAAGAAGAAGAAGAAGAAGCAGCAGCAGCAGCAACTTGTAAATATTAGAGCATTTGATTGAACTGTTTTTAGAGAAAAGATGAACGTTAAAAGATTGGTCCATAATCAATAAAGGCTTATCTACGAGGAGCCCAACACTTATCTAAGCCTTGTTGAAGATCTACCAATCTGCAAGATGAAGATTGAAAACTTGTTAGACAACTAGATATGTGAAGCTTTGTACAATGATGGGGAAATTATTTTTTATCAGGCTGAGAGTGTGAGAGATTGAGATCTGAATTCTGAGAGTGAGAGATTGAGATCTGAGAGTTTTGAGATTTATGAGGGCTGGGGGCGGCTTGTGAGGACCAAGGGGTAAGAAGTAAAGAGATGCTAAGGTTAAAAATTATAAAGCATTTTTATAGTATTTTTTTAACTGAACCGGTTCGATTTAGTTTGGTTTTTTCTGTTTCAAGCTTATTAAACCGAAACCGAACTAAACCGAAAATTTTAAAAAACATTCTAATCGGTTTTTTTTTTTACGGTTCAGTTTGTTCGATTAATTTTTTTTTTCTCGGTTTTTCAACTTTTTTACACACCCCTAGTCTCTAGTATGTTACCAAGAACATGTGGAGAATTTAGTATAAGAAGTTTAGGAGGAAAATTTTAGTAGTCTATCACTGTGTAGAGACTAATGGCATCAATGGTTACTAATAACCAACATTCTTTGATTAGTATGTCATGGTGTGGAGACTAATGACATCCTTGGTCATTGATGACCAACATTGTTTGATTAGTCAGTCACAATGTGAAGACTAATGGCATTAATGGTTACTAATGACTGACATTGTTTGATTGGTCTACCACTATGTAGAGACTAATGTCATCAGTGGTTATTGATGACCGTAACTTTTTTATTAGTCTGTCATGGTGTGGAGACTAATGGCATTAAGGGTAACTGATGACCGACATTGTTTGATCTAATTAACCATGTGAATGAAGGCTTAGGATATTAAGGACCCCGTTATATAGATAAATGGTAGATAGTAAAAGTGTAAATAGGCTAACAGATGATAGGTTAACCCAAAGGTAATATGATGGAAGTCATTATGGATAGCTTACATGGAAGGAAAAACTAGATAGTAATGATAGCACATGATGTGAAAGTAAGCAATAAAGGAGAGATCTGATATCTTTAAGGTCAATTGGTTAGGGTTCTCACTGATGTCTCAATCTTCTATCTCTTGCTACTCACACAAAAGTTAATTGGTTATAAGAATTGTATGGTTGTGTAGTAATCATCAAAGAGAGAACAATGGTGGTGGTCTCCTCTTGCTTGGAGGTCAGGGGAGAGAGAAATGGATGAGCGAAATTCAAGGGATGCTTTCTCTCCCTCCTTAATTGACTATGGTGCAAGGGTTGTTGGCTTTAAATGAATGAGAGCTTTTGTAAAGGGTTTTGATACGAAGAAAATAATGGTTGTCTCATCAAAAATTGAGATCGAAGGTGAGAGAAATTAGAGGAAGTTGTAATTTTAGAGAGATAAAGACAAGGTTAGGGTTTTATGTGAGAAAGGTAGAAAAGATGAATAATGTTCTTATAAGGTTTATTTCTCCACATATTAGCTCATATTCTCTCCAAAAAAAAAGTTATAGTGACTAAGGTTTTTGTTTTAAGTTTTTTTTTTTTTTGTAGGATTTTGGTGGAGGAGATGATGAATAGTATTTTTGTGTTGTAGCCCCCTACAATTCACTCTTCTGAACCTATAAATTTTGTCATCTTCTCTTTAGGTACTTGAACCCCAAGTAATTCAATTTTGTTTAAGTTCCTTTTTTTTTAATTTGCATTGCATCTTTTTTTTCTTTTTTGCATCGCACTTTAGCTCATTGTCCATTTTACTTTTTATTTTCATTTTTCATTTTTATTTTTTGGTTTTTTTAAAAAAGCAATTTCAACGTCAAATGGACCAGAAAAGCAAAAAGAAATATGAAATGGACATGTTAGTATTAAAAATATATTTCTTTGAATTTGATTTTCAAAAGGATATCAATTAGGAAAAATTAGTTGAAAATTATAAAATTAGTATGTGAATAGCTGAAATGCATCAAACAGTTTTTTTACAAAATTTAGGATTAAAATTAAACTAATTATTTAACCCAATCAATTCATCAAGTAAATATTTCAAACGAAGTCTCTATCACTTCGATGCCATTTGAAATTACATTTCAAACAGTATTTCTAAAACATTTGAAATTTTTTTCCTTCAATTTTTTTTTATATATTTTCAAATTATTTTTATGTAACGTTATTAAAAATAACTTTTAAAAATTAAAAAATATCATTTTAATATATTACTATTTTCATTAACAATGATATTAATTTTTTTAAATTAGATTTATCACTAATATATATGGTTTATATTCATGTTGTTTTTTTCATGTTTATACTTTGTAAGAATTTAAACAAAACAAGAAATGCCTTAGATATCATTAGTCTTAATAACATTAACCTAACTTTATATTTAAAATATTTGTGTTAAAACATTTTAGTTTCATAATATTTTAATATTTTATTTAAGTTGAATTACTTTAAGTTAAAAATCTATTTAATCTTAATTATTTAGAAATATTTTAAATTTTAAAATTATATTTATTTATCATTGTATTTGTATTGCATAATTTATAATTAATTTATCTTGAATTTAAATTATATTTATTGAATATATATATATAAACAGTACAACCCGAAACAACACATCAAAACACCCCAAAACTGAAACATTTCATTCCTATTGAAAATAAAACACCTATCCAAATAGATTAACAATCTTGGTATTAAATAACTCAAAAATAAACCTTTATTTGCATGTTTTAAAAAAAACCCTTTTTCGAGAAGGATCATCACGGAACGCAAAACCGCATTCTTTGGTCGGGTGATTCTGTTTCTCAAAGCAATTTCTCTTGTAAAACATGCGAGTACGAACAAAATGCCCATCATACGAGTCCTAACAGTAGGTTTACCATGCATGGTGCCCAAGTTACCTTTAGTTCACATACGTACAAAGCATTCGTCATCGAAGTAAATAGCAAACTGATTTTGATTCAAAATTAAAACCATCCAGTCAAAACACAAACAATAATTATAAAAAACAGCCACCTCAAGGTACTGAAACTGCCTGCCTAATGCAACAAGTATCATAACAAAAGCAAAACAGAACCACTTTTTACTCGTCCTCCTGGCTGCGCAACCTAGCAAGCTTGTTGGTGACAACAACATCCAACTGCGCTGCTCGCTCGACAATCTCCTTCCTCTTCCGGGTGGATACATTGTGGGCAATCTCAGCACAGTAAGTTCTAGAATTATCAAAGTTGTTAGCAGCCATAAAAACATAATCAGGTCTACAAACAAGGATGAAAGTGATTGTGAAAGCAGCAAAACTTTGGAGGCAAAGAGGGTCATGTACCTGTTGTGCATCATCAAAACTTCAAGCTCCTTGACGTTGTGCACAACAAACTTTTTAAATCCATTAGGGAGATAGTGGCGAGTCTTCTTGTCAGAGCCATAACCAATGTTGGGCATCAAAGTGCATCCTTTGAACTTCCTCCTGACCCTTGAATCAATACCCTTGGGCCTCCTCCAGTTTGTCTGCCAACAACAATAGTAAGCATTTAACATGGCATGTAAGAGACATCAAGAAGAAATGAAAAGATTCTTGCAGGACTTGGATAAAAAAAAAAATCAACATTGATAAAACATGACCTAGACATTAAAATACCATTCAACATGTAAATCCAACTTTCAATAGCAGTACAATGTTAAACATGAATTTCATTTTTTAGCCGACCATTCAAATTTAAATCACTAAACATAGATAAAGTTCGTGCAGACCAGCATGCTAAATACTAATAAAACTACTGTTCTTGAGCTCCAAATTCTTAGAATGGGCATTGGTTTGTGAACAAGCAAAACTAGAAAAAAGTGGGTCTAAACCAGGCCACCAAATCAAGACCTCCATGAGAGAAATCAGAGGGAGAAGACAAGCTGACCCAAAAAAGCATTTTCCGTGTACCTTACCATGCTACCTTCATCAAAGTCAATCCAGAGCATCGGCTTATTGCACACCTATAACTAGCTTTAAATTTTACCTAACTCATACATCTACAAAACAAAATAAACTGGGAAGAAAACATAAAATTACATGAATTCCATGCTTAGCTTAAATACAAGTGACTGCCAAAAAAGTTCATAAAAATACTGGAAAGCAAAATACAAATGACTGCCAAAAAAAGCTCATAATAAAACTTTAATCGTAATTCCAAATTGTAAGCACAGCAAAATACTGGACAATTCCTATGCCCACCCAGAACAGAACAGAACAAAACAAAGCCTTAAACAGTCACCTACCTAACCATGGTAATTTTAAAAGACAATCCTAAGCATATATCCAGCTTATTACTATATGTACCTTCACAGAAATCTTGCGGTCACTTTGGGGCCTCTTAAACTTCTTGACCCGCTTCTTCACTATCTTCTTCGTCAGCAAAGGAACAGCCATTTTTTCTGCAAATACAAAAGCACACAAAAAAATGAACAGGCCAGGTGAGGTGAACTTTTCAAATAAGAGATCTGAGAGGGAATTATTGTCAAAACATGAAAAGCAAATGGAGGAGTAAGAGAGATTAGGGTTTGGGACCTGCTTGGATAGCTGCGCCTGCCAATCCTGTTTGAAAACCCTAGATGAGTGAAGAGGGATAAAGATGAGTGCTAGGGTTTTAAGCGATATATATGTGTGTGTTAATATTTGGTGTTTCTTAGTATTCGAACTTTGCCGTGGATCTATCTTCACTGGCCCAAACAATTTAGGTTTACTAATGGGCTGGAATAGTATTCCGCACCTGGATGTACTCTTATCCTTCTTTACGCGTTGTGTGGCTATGTAATCCGTGTTTTGTCATGGTCAAATATTTTTATTTGTTATAAAATATTATTTATATAGATTGTTTTAAAACATTTTGATAGTTCAAAAAATATGTTTTCATGATAACTATAGTTATCAAACCTGGAATGGGGGTTGACTCGATCAAAAACCCGAGACCTTGGTTACTCAGATTGACTTAGGTCAAACCGGAAAAATTAAAAAAAATATTGAAATTTTAATATTTTATATGAAAAAATTGATAACTAATCCATATAGATATAAGCTATGCATGTTGTAAACAATTAAGTTTAAAAAATTATCTCAAAATATTTTTTTTATCCTACATTGAAAAGATATTATCTTATTCTTCTAAGTTGAAGTATTTAAATCAAAAAGGTTTTTATCCCACATTTAAAAAACATAATTTTTTTATTGTGAACATAGAGTATATATACTAAAAAGTTTCAAATCCCACATTTAAAAATTAAAATATTATTTTAGTATTTATATAATGAACTTTGAAATGAGTTGGTAACCAACTAAAAATATTAAAAATGAGGGGTCTCTAGGTAGGAGAAAAAAAATTAAAAAGGACTTTAATGAGATTTTGTCAGGTCACTCGAGTTCCGAGTTGACCCAACGGGTTGACCGGTTTCTTTTGGGACAATTGTAGGCCGGGATTCCAAATGAAACAAACCCAGCCTATACTATTGGGTCTTGGTGGTAGCAGGGCCCACCACTACTAGTTCTTGGTGACAGCATGGCCTAACACTGCTGGTAGGAGGGTCCAACTTTAGTAGGTCCTTTTGGTAGTTGAGCTCAACGTTGTTGTTAGGACTTGATGGGCAACAAGACCCAACAACATTGAGTCTTGCTGGGCAGCAAGACTAACTAACGAATGAAACAAACTTGTCCAACGATATTGGGTCTTGCTAACACATGACCCAGTAGCAGTGGGTCCTACTGGCAGCAAAACTCAACATTGTTGGGTTCTATTAACAGCAAGGTTCAACTGCTGTGGGTCTTGCTGGTAGCATTAGGTTATACTAAACAACAAAACCCATTATGATGGGGTTTGGCAATAAAGTCAGACCCAACAAACTTGGGTTTGACTACAAAGTTAAACCCTGCTGGGTGGTAGGGCCCAACATCATTAAGTTATGCTTGACAACAAGACCCACTATCCTTATAATATTACCCAAAATAATATTATATTATAATATTTATGAATTGTTTTTTAAGGGATTTTATTGTTAAAAAATTCTCTTATATAATACATGTATATAAGAATAAAAAAATTATTTAGAGCTCCATCAACTTTAATATGATAATATTAGAATTATAAATTTTTTGAATGCTTTTATTTTAAAGAGTTCATTGTGATTATATGTGAAGCATGTATTAGGAATATGCACATATAAAATTTTTATGCCACTATCTAACTAATTTTTGAATATTCATAGAGTTTGTTAAAATATATAAATCATTTAGTCAAATCTAAAAGAATCAAAGATAACACGCTACAATTACCAAGTATTTTTTTTTTAAAAAAATAATATTACTAAATGAATTCCCCTTTTATTTCCATTAAAGATAACATAATCCTTAGACAACTTTCCTCTTTTATTTTTTTCTTTTATTTCTTTAGTTTTTTATGGAAATATATTATGCATAAACTACATTCATCACCATTGTTAATATGCTGGTATTTTTGAAATGCAAAAACAAATATATTTTAATAAGAAAATTCAACGCAACCTCAAATAAAAAAAAATATATCATCACCCAATTTTTGTACAACATAAAAAAAGTCTTATCAATTTATTTTCTTTGTATTGTATGAAAAAAAATACATAAGAGAAAAGGAAAATAAATTCAAGAGGAAAAAAAAATAAAAATCTTAATATGAAGTAAGGAAAAAAAATAAAATTCAAATTCAAATTTTTTTAAAAGCATTTTTGAAAGGCAAAAAGCAAACATGTTTTAATAAAAATATTCAACTCAACCTCAAATAAAAAAAATTATCACCATCCAACTTTTGTATAATATAAAAAAAAACTCTCATTAATTTATTTCTTTTTTACCGTATCAAAAAATAAGAGAAAAGAAAAAAAATTAAAGTCTTGAGTCCTCCTGGGAGCAGGACCCAAAACCGTCTTAGGGGTCCTGCAGCACACCATTAGGTCTTGGTGGCAGCAAGACCTAACATTATTGGGTCTTGCTGCAACAACCTAACAACCCCTTTTGACTTACAAACAAAAAAGACAATGCCCCTCACAGGCGCTACAGTGTCATTTACAGTGTAAACACTCTATGTCCATAATACAATGAACTTGTGTCTACAGTAAATGCACAATGTTTTTCCCACGTGTTATATATATATATATATATATATATATATATATATATATATATATATATATATATATAATGGCAGAAAAAGTAGAGTAGCTCTCCAATCGTGAAAATCAACCATGTAAGTCCACAGTTAACTATCTCTTGATACACAATGCAAGCACAATAAAAATCTCATGTGTTTTAGAGTTTCTAAATTATAATTATATTCAAGTTGTTGATTTTCTTATTTTATTTCAAAAAATAAAATAAATTAAGATAGATTTTATCATGTTCAGAATCTCGATTCGTTCTATAAATTCTATTTAAATTCAAATTATTTTGTTTTGGTCAAATAATTTAAAAAAAAAATAAAAAGAACAATCATTTAAGAAAAGAAATTAAAAAAAATCAAAATAATGATGACCAAATTGAAAAAAAATAAAATATCATAAATTGGGATTGAAGGATGAAATTGAAAACATATCAAAGTTTTACAGAAAAGCCAAGAACAAAAACAAAAAAAATAAAGATTGAAGTAAAGATCCCTATAAATAAGAGGAAAACTCTAAATGTTTTCATGGTTGACACAAATTTTGAGGGGAGAATAGAAAAAATAATGAAAAGAAAAGAGAAAACGACCGTGACGACAAACCATGCCACTATCAACAACACGCGCCACCACAAAAAGAAAATGATGATTCGATACTTCCAATGACATGGTGTAAGGTGGATTTCGCCTATCGAGAAGTGCCAAATACATTGACAACTTTTTCTATTTAAATAATATTTAATATTTACTGAAAGACTAAAGTGTCCTCATTCTAATTGGTAATAACAAAAAAAAACCATAGTGAAAAAGACTAAAAAAACCCTAAAAATAAGCTTTTAAATTTTTGTTTATTAAGGTAAAGTCGTCATTTTTATGTATTTCAAAAAGGTAAAGGACAAAAGGGCCCTTATACGCTAGCTTTAAACATTTTATCTTCAAAGGCATTATAATCATTTTAATTGTGCTTAAAAAAAATCATAAAAGACATATTTACCCTTAACAAATCTTTTAATGACTAATAAGTCATGTGAAAAACAATATATATTAAAGGTTATAAACATATTAGACTAGTAAGTAAAGATGTTCAGTTTATCATAACAAGAGCGTACAAAATATAAAAATTGTTTAAGGAAAACCTATAATGCATACAATTTTAAATCTATAAAAATTAAAAATTAAAACTCAACACAAACACGTTTTCAACATACATATAAAAAAAGAATATTAGCATATATAAGAAGTGTCGGGAGGGCCGCGACGTCATCTGGCGATGGCGAAGGCTCTTTGTCGTGCCTCCTATGTGAGGTGTGGTGTGTTGGGAAGTTTTTTTTTTTATTTAACCATAAAATTATGATTAATGTTTAGAAGTCGCCACCTAGTATTATGGTTACTAGGAACCTATGGTCTGCGAAAGTCTGAGTAAGAGACTGGTTGTGCAAGGGGAAGACGCATCACCCCAAGTGCACCCTACCTAAGGTAAGTTGCATTGTTGTTTGATTGTTTTTTTGTTGGTCTTTCTAAGGCTCAAGGCAGATCTCTCTTCATAAGAGAGTCTCTACCTTATCGAGCTACATCCTAAATGTTCTAAAGTCTGACTTTTAGCATCATATTTACACCATGTATCTTTAATACAAAAGGGTGTAATTTATCATGTAATTTTACACCCCACAAATATTAAAGTCTACATCTGGATCCTAAAAAAGGATTGGAAAAACATTTTTGACATGTTGGCCAAATCCTAATGGATAATCATAAACTGGTTACAATATCCATTTTTGGATTTTTTTTTTTAATCATGAAAAAGATGCAATTTTTATTTATTTATTATTATTTTTAATGAAAAATATGCTTGGAAAAATTTTAGGATTTGGTTGTATGCAACAAAATATTTTTTTCTTTTTGAAATTTTTTTTTAATTTTATTTTTTAAAAAATATTTCGGAGAAAACCGGGTATTTTAATGCCGGATTTGTATTTTACAGTGTAAATATACAACCCGATATTATGCAAAATATTTGAGAAAATCATGATTTTTTTAATGATTTTTGAATTCTTTTTTGGATTTTTTTCAAAAAAAAAAAATGGGGGTCGGGCCAGACCCAAGCACTTAGGCGGGCCAAAACTAGCCTAGCCCAATGGCTGCTTAATTATTCAGCCGCTGCATGTAGAATTTATTCTGCATGCAGCGACTGCAGCAATGAGCAACGACGATGATCGATGCAAGGCAGGGATGGAGAGCCACCTGAGGTGCCGAGGGTCTGTGGTCGTGCTGGTGGAGAGGACGGTGTTTGCGTTGGAGGCTGCAACAGTGGAGGTCAGTGTTGGTCACAATTGAAAAAGAAACATTGTAGGGGATAGAAAGACGTTCACGGTGGCTGCTCCAGCACTGGTAAACCATCTGTTGGTGCAGGAGGAATGATTCTATGGTGAAGCTGATGGTGGAGAAGTTGGTGGTGGCTCCGGTTGATGCCTGGAACAGTGGGGGGGGGAGACTGTTGAAACGGGGCAGTGGGAGGCTGGTTTTTTTTGTCAACTTTGGACTCGGTTTTCTCCTCCCTCAAGCCATCAACTCCGCCTCTATTTATAAGCAGTGGAAGAGGGTAATCTCGTCTTCACCGGGGTAAAATTTGAGCCATTGATTCAGTTGGGAAGGATCCTAACCGTTGACTCAAAGTTTGCCTCATAAGTTGTTCAATCTGCAGAAAAAAAGCTACCCGAGTCGGACTGTTTAGGCTGGTGCTGGCGCTGTCACATTGCCATTCAAACCGAACTATACAATTAAACCCCTTATGAACTTCAATTGGAACCCCGAAGTTACGTGTCTTTTACAATATGGTCCTTGGTCTCGAAAATTGCCAATTTAACCCCTAATTGACCATTAAACTTTCAATTTCTTCATTTTCACCCCCGGTTTTTGTCAATTGAACCCTCATAGTTTGCTGCCTGTTGCAGATTGGTCCCTGGTCTCGGATTTCTTCAATTTAACCCCTAATTGACCCCAAAACTTCAATTTTCTTGCAATTTGGCCCCCAATTTCAATCAATTAACTTGGTAAAAATTAAATTTGGTCTTTTAAAATTTCAATCTTCTCAATTAAGCCCAAATTAAGCTCCCAAACTTAATTTTTCACCAATTAAGCCCCAAATAAAATTAATTTGACCAATTTAAAGTATAATTAAGTCCTTGCACTTAGTTAAATCCTTTAATTGGACCCAAATTAATTCTTAAATATAATTAAAAAAAATCAATTTGGCCCATGATTAAATCAAATTGGCCTATTAAAAATTTAATTATGTCCTTGGACTTAATTTTTCACCATTTAAGCCCCAAATAAAATTAATTTGACCCATTTAAAGTATAATTAAGTCCTTGAACTTAATTAAATCCTCTAATTGGACCCAAATTAATTCTTAAACATAATTAAAAATTCAATTTGGCCCATGATTAAATCAAATTGACCTATTAAAAATTTAATTATGTCATTGGACTTAATTTTTATGCAAATTCGTCCAATAATCATTTAATTTGACCTTGAATTTGCATTGTTTTCTCATTTTTTTGGGTATAATGGGGTACAATTAGGCCTTGAATTTCCTTCAAAAAATTGCAACTAAATTCCCCGACCTACTTTCTCCATTTTGCCAGCCTTTATTTTATTTTTTTATTTTTATTTTGAAAAAGAAGTTATTTTGGGGGAATAACCCAGAATTGGGTTATGACAGTTACCCCTCTCTTTACAATGCTTACGATAGAAAGTCTCGTAAGAGATTTTAGATAGTAGGTGTTGTAAAGAAGAAAAAAGAAGAATGATAGATGATGGAATGATGAATCCTTTTGAGGGTTAGAAAGCGCACTTAGAGTGAAAATTGGAAGATTTATCTTTTGAAAATTCAGAGATTTTGAAGTGGTCGAATTGTCATGGGTGACCTACCTAAAGGAAATTGAAAAAAAGTTTTTTGAGGTGGTCTTATTGTAATGAGTGACCTGCCCAGGTGAATTTCAAAGTGTTGAAAATTGCAGAGATTTTTCAAAGTGATCTTGTTGTAATGGGCGACCTGCCGAGGTGAAAGTTTTGAAAAATACAAAGATTTTTCAAAGTGGTCTTGTTGTAATGGGGGACCTGCCCAAGTGAAAAACACGAAGATTTTTCAAAGTGGTGAAAAATAAAGAGATTTTTCAATCTGGTGAAAAATACGATGATTTTTCAAAGTGGTGAAAAATGCAAAGATTTTTCAAAGTGGTCTTGTTGTAATGGGTGACCTGCCTAGGTGAAAAACATGAAGATTTTTTGAAACGGTGAAAAATACAAAGATTTTTCAAAGTGGTCTTGTTGTAATGGGAGACCTGCCCAGATGAAAATTTTGGAGGAGGTGAGAAATGAGATAATTTCTCAAAATGGTCTCCTTGTAATGGGCAACCAGCCCAAAATGCAAGGATTTCTCAAAGAATGGTTTCATTATAATGAGCAACCGACCCAAATGGAAGATGAAAAGAGTTTTCAAAGAGGTCTGATTATGATGGGTGACCTACCCGGGTGAAATGTCTTGAAGAGACGACATGATAGGGCTTGAAGGCGCACTATTCAAGAGACGGGAGCTTAAATGAGCGTTCAAGAAGTGATAGGACTTGAAAGGGAATGAGGGTTGAAAAGTGCTCTAAAAAAGAGAGAGGGTTAGAAAATGCACTGCCTGAGAGGTGACGACTCAAAGGCGCACTTGAAAGGAGGCAGGGTTGGAAAATGCACTGCCTAAGAGGTGATGACTCAAAGGCACACTTGAAAGGAGGCAGAGTTGGAAAACGCACAACCTATAAGGTGAGGGCTCGAAGGCGCATAAAAAAAAAGAGGTAGGGTTGAAAAATAAACTACCCATGATATGAAGGCTTGAAAGCCCACTCAAAAAGAGGTAAGGTTGGAAAACGCACTATCTAAAGTGGTTGAGAGCTCTAAGACACACTCAAAAGGAGGTAGGGTTAGAAAACACACTACCTAAAGTGGTCGAGGGCTCAAAGGCGCACTCGAAAGGAAGTAGGGTTAGTAAACACACTACCCATAAGGTGAGGGCTCGAAGGCGCACTAAAAAAAAAAGAGGTAGGGTTAGAAAACACACTACCCAATAGGTGAGGGCTTGAAGGCCCACTCAAAAAGAGATAGGGTTGGAAAATGCACTATCTAAAGTGGTTGAGAGCTCTAAGGCACACTTAAAAGGAGGTAGGGTTGGAAACACGCTACCTAAAGTGGTCGAGGGCTCAAAGACGCACTCGAAAGGAGGTAGGGTTAGAAAACACACTACCTAAGAGGTGAGGGCTCGAAGGCGCACTCAAAAAGAGGTATGGTTAGAAAAGACAATACCCGAGAGATAATGGCTCAAAGGCACATTCAAAAGGGATGGTCAAAGAAAAGGAAGATAGAGCTAGAAAGCATACTATCTATATGATGAGGGCTCAACAGCCTGCTCAAAAAGAGGTGACGATGAGACACCAATATGTACAAGGATAAAATTAATGCATCATGATCAATATGCATGTGTACTTACCTGAGAAATATAGGTCCCCTTTTTTTCATGAAGTTTTCTTCTTCTCAACAGTTTGAGTCTCTAATAATAAGCTTTGATGGCTCTTTCCACACTTGCTTACTCGAGCCATATCTTGTGATATTGACCTCTGGAGGGTATAATATCAGCGACCCTTGATCTCTAGGTTACCAACTTTGCCTTGCTTTTTTTCATGGAATCATGGAGCCAACCCTATTATGTGTTTGTCGGATTGCCCCCCAGTTTGATCATGTCTCCAAGTGTTCAATTTTGGTTATTTACAAGGAGTTGTTTTCACAAAGAACTTTTGGAATTTCAAAGCTATTCCAAAAAATCATTTTGATGTTTGTTCAAAACAAACTTGTTCTGAGCGATTCTCATGGATATGTTTGCATAAGTGTTGAAATTTTTTTGCTTTGCTTTTGGTGAAGTGAAGTGATGTTTGATTGGTCAAAAGGGTTCAAGCTTCAATTTGTGGGTTTCAAAGAACCAATTTTCAAAACATTCATTTTGCTTCCATGAATAATGACTTGTTTCATACGGGAAAACAAAGTCTATCGATCTAGATTGTTTGCCTTTGATCAGAAAGGGCTTGATTGGGCACGTAACGTAGGCTTTGGCTCTTGGCTCTGAAGAAAAAGGATATTTATAGGCTCAAAAGGTGTGTAAGGGATTTCAAGACTAAGGATCACTAGTGCTTATATCCCAAACTCTTTTTTTTTTTTTTGCATGAATTTCTGAACCTTGGAATTGATTTGCAAAATGGTCCACGGTGCCCCCAATGCTAGGTTTTTTTTCTTTTAGTTTTGAGCATCATTATATTAGTGATTCTTGTGGCATGCTCAAATATTTTGAGAACTTTTTCATGCCCCCAGCTTTGTTTGGGCACTTTTGATTATTAAGGATTTTCTTTCATGCCCCCCAGTGTTGTTTGGGCACTTTTATCATTGAGGATTTCGTTTCATGCCCCGCAGTGTTGATTGGGTGCTTTTATCGTTTGAAGACTTTTTATGCCCCCTAGGGTTGTTTGGGTACTTTTAGTCATTATGAATTTTTCGCACTTGCCCCCTAGCATAAGGTGTGATCCTAGCCAAAGTTATTTTTCAAAAAATATGTATTAGGCTCAAAAAAGGACTGCAAAAGGAGTTTTTTAGCATTGTGACAGGATGGTCAAAGATGGCCTTTCTTCATTTCAAATGCATGCAATTAGAATCGACATGCTTTGCATTCTCACATGCGAATATGCAAAATGGTTTCACATTATTCATGCAGTCAAAACTTAGCTTTGAAGTTATCTCATGGCGCTTGAGTTGTCTTTCAGGTTTTTTAAGTGATGGATATCACTTAAATTTTCAGAACCTGTTTATTAGAACAAACACCAATTTGATTTTTGTTTTTGTATTAAAACTTTAATTTCCCAAAAATCCTTGTGAAAACATGGGGTCCCTTTTTTTTTTAGGGGAAAAAGAAAACACCAAAAAATTAGTGGTTTTGTGAGTGAAGGGCATGCTCAGTGTGTTATTTGCAACAAAAATGAAGGCAGATCATGAACACAGAAAAACACATGATCTTATTAACAAGAAAGACTCATTTGACAAAGAAAGTCTTATGGCATTATAAGCCAAATTGCCAATAAGACTAAAATGGGTTAAAACAAACATGATCAAGCAAAAGGCAATAATTAGGTAGGCTCCATCTTCCCATTCTATAGCAGAACTTTGTCATCTATCCTCGAGAGTGCACATTGCCTTCTTCACACCTTGCTCCTGCCATCAGTGATTTGATGTTTTCGAAACATTCCACCTCCAATGCATTCACCGATCCACTACCTAAAACATGATTGGGTAGAGAGTTCGAACTCACATTTGGAGTTCCTTCGAGGGTGATCCATCCAGCTTTAATCAGATGCATAAGCCTCTTCTTAAAGGCACTGCAAGTATGAATGTTGTGTCCTGCGGCGCCAGCATGGTATTTGCAAGTGAGTTCAGGCTTGTACCAATTAGGGTAAGGTGGTTGTAAGGGTGTCAAGGGTTCAGGAGCTATACGTCCAATGCTCAGTAGCTTTTGATACATCTCATTTAAGGGCAATGGTAATGGAGGTAGCTGTTCTTGGACTCTTTAATTTTTAGTTTGAGGCTCAGGTTTTCTGGCAAGAAAAGAAGAGTTGAAATTGATGTTGGCGATTTGGGCTGAAGATGATGGAGTGTGATAGTTTTAGAATGGGTTCTTCCTACCCCTAACATGGCCAACCTCTTTCTTTTTACCTTCGAAGCCCCTTTTCTCCACAGGTGCAGAGATTATACCACTCTTTATTCCTTGTTCTATGCGTTCAACTACTACCACAACATCAATAAATTGCTGGGCCGAACTACCCATCACATGCTCGTAGTATGGGTCATTGAGCGTATTGGCAAACAAAGTGACCATCTCTTTATCTAGGAGCGGAGGATGTACTTGAACAGCTAGGTCTCTCCACTTTTGAGCATATTCCCTTATGCTTTCCTTGTCCCTTGTATTGCTTAACAAAAGCATCCACAAAGTCTTTTCATTTTTGGATCTTTGTGTTGTCCAACCTCATATACCAACTTAATGCCGCCCCACTTAAGCTATCTTGAAAAAAGTGCATAAGTAGTTTTTTATCATGTACTACTTCTGCCATCTTATTGCAGTAAGATTTGAGATGAGTCATAGAGCATTGCGTTCCGATATATTTGATGAATTCAGGTACACAGAACTTTTTCGGGACCACCACATTTGGGACCAGACACATTTCTGATGCTCGTACTGGATTGTACAAGTCTACCCCTTCAATGGCTTTAATTCGAGTTTCTAACGCCACCATTTTATCTTAACCAATGTCATTAGACGACTTGGTCCTGTGGGACTCAATGACTGCAGGGGCAGGTGCTGATGGCATTGAATGCATAAATACTGGATTGTATGAAGGTTCTTGACCATGTTCACTCATTGTTTCTTCAGGTTGAGCTGTTGCTGGAGGCTGAACAAAAATCGCTGGCTGATTGGAAGGACCTTCACCAGAGGCATTTCTAAGTGTTTGCTCGAGTAAGCTAGTGAGGTGAGCCACGCTTGCTTTCAAAGACTCTAACTCTTTTGGAAATGGGCGTCACGGTGAACACGCTCTTCATCTTCCATGTTTCATGCTCAGAGTCGGGTGTTGTAGGCTCTTTAAGGACCTATATTTCAACATGTATGCATGTTATTTATAATGGATGGATGTGTGTGTGTGGATGCACATTTGGTGTGGATGGCAAAAACCCATGCAGAATGAATAGTAAGGGAGTTAATGCTCTAAAGGAAGGTTCTAGGTCATTACATGATGGGTAGACTTTCTACCTAGTCTTAAAAAGGTCTTTGAACTGCCTAGTGACCACCTCACGTGAAGGCAGTATAGGGGTTTACAAGGAATGGTTGGGGCACAGTGTGATTGCCATTACCAAGTAAACACTCAGCTCATAATTGGATGTTTCACTAATCTGAACCCCAACTGAAAGTCATGAGGCAGACCGCTACTCCCCTCCTAACCTAAAATTGGATTTTATTTGCAAAATGCATGCTAAAGCAATAAAAATGCAAGCTAAAATTAAAGACCAACAAAAGAAGAACAATCAAAGCTTAGTCCAACCAGACATGACTTTCCCCAATGGAGTCGCCATCCTGTCGCGGGGGCCGCAACATCGTCTGGCGACGGCGGAAGCTCTTTACCATGCCTCCTGTGTGAGGTGTGGTGTGTTGGAAAGTTTTTTTTATTTAATCATAAAATTATAATTAACGTTTAGGAGTTGCCACCTAGTATTATGGTTACTAGGAACCTATGGTCCTGGAAAGTCTGAGTAAGGGACTGGTTGTACAAGGGGAAGACGCATCACCCCAAGTGCACCCTACCTAAGGTAAGCAGCATTGTTGTTTGATTGTTTTTTTGTTGGTCTTTCTAAGGCTCAAGGTAGATCTCTCTTCATGAAAGAGTCTCTACCTTATCGAGTTACATCCTAACCGTTCTAAAATCTGAATTTTAGCATTGCATTTACACCATGTATCTTTAATACCCAATGGTGTGATTTATCATGTAATTTTACACCCCAAATATATTAAAGTCTACATCTGGATCCTAAAAAAGGATTGGAAAAATATTTTTGACATGTTGGCCAAATCCTAATAGATAATCATAAACTGGTTACGATATCCATTTTTGGATTTTTTTTAATCATGAAAAAGATGCAATTTTTTTTATTATTTTATTTTTTTTTTGAAAAATATGCTTGGAAAAATTTTAGGATTTGGCTATATGCAACAAAATATTTTTTTTCTTTTTGAAAATGTTTTTAATTTTATTTTTTAAAAATATTTCGAAGAAAACCGGGTATTTTAATACCGGATTTGTATTTTACAGTGTAAATATACAACCCGATATTATGCAAAATATTTGAGAAAATAATGATTTTTTTTATGATTTTTGAATTCTTTTTTGGATTTTTTCAAAAAAAAAAAAATGGGGGCCGGGCCAGACCCAGCCACTTGGGTTAGGCCAAAATTGGCCCAGCCCAATGGCTGCTTAATTATTCAGCCACTGCATGCAATGACTGCAGCAATGAGCAACGACGACGATCGATGCAAGGCAGGGATGGAGAGCCACCTGAGGTGCTGAGGGTCTATGGTCCTGCTGGTGGAGAGGATGGTATTTGCGCTGGAGGCTGCAACAGTGGAGGTCGGCGTTGGTCATAGCTGAAGAAGAAATGTTGTAGGGGAGAGAAAGACATTCACGGTGGCTACTCCACCACTGGTAAACCGTCTGTTGGTGCAAAAGGAATGATTCTTGGTGAAGCTGATGGTGGAGAAGCTGGTGGTGGTTTTGGTTGATGGCTGGAACGGCGGGGAGAGAGAGGGAGAGAGAGACTGCTGAAACGGGGCAGTGGGAGGCTGGTTTTTTTGTCAACTTTGGACTCGTTTTTCTCCTCCCTCAAGCCATCAACTCCGCCTCTATTTATAGGCGATGGAAGAGGGTAATCTTGTCTTCACCAGGGTAAAATTTGAGCCATTGATTCAGTTGGGAAGGATCCCAACCGTTGGCTCAAAGTGTGCCTCATGAGTTGTTCAATCTATAGAAAAAAAGCTTCCCGAGTCGGACTGTTTAGGCCGGCGCCGGCACTGTCATGTTGCCATTGAGACCGGACTTTTTAGTTGGCGTTGTAAAGAAACTGCAGGGGATCATTTGCGTGCAAATTTGGTTAAATTTAGTTGACGTTTGGTGCATTAAATGCACCTGCAAAGTAGCAGCCTCGGCAGCATTCACGGGCAAAATCGGGAAAGATAATGAACAGTTCCAGATGACGCGTCGTCTGTTTTTTTTTTTTTTTAATACACAAAATGCCGTTTCAGGTTAAATTAGGATTTAAACTTATTTTCAATTTAGTCCTCCAGCTTCCAATAGCTTTCAATTGAATCCCTAATTGACCCTATACTTCTGATTTAATGCAATTAAGCCCCTGATGAACTTCAATTGGAACCCCGAAGTTACACGCCTTTTACAATATGGTCCTTGGTCTCAAAAATTGCCAATTTAACCCGTAATTGATCATTAAACTTTCAATTTCTTCAATTTCACCCTCAGTTTTTGTCAATTGAACCCTCATAGTTTGCTGCCTGTTGCAGATTGGTCCCTGGTCTCGGATTTATTCAATTTAACCCCTAATTGACCCAAAATTTCAATTTTCTTGCAATTTGGCCCCCAATTTCAATCAATTAACTTGGTAAAATTTCAATTTGGTCTTTTAAAATTCCAATATTCTCAATTAAGCTCAAATTAAGCTCTCAAACTTAATTTTTTACCAATTAAGCCCCAAATAAAATTAATTTGACCAATTTAAAGTATAATTAAGTCCTTGCACTTAGTTAAATCCTTTAATTGGACCCAAATTAATTCTTAAACATAATTAAAAAATCAATTTGGCCCATGATTAAATCAAATTGGTCTATTAAAAATTTAATTATGTCCTTGGACTTAATTTTTCACCAATTAAGCCCCAAATAAAATTAATTTGACTCATTTAAAGTATAATTAAGTCCTTGCTCTTAATTAAATCATCTAATTGGACCCAAATTAATTCTTAAACATAATTAAAAATTCAATTTGGCCCATGATTAAATCAAATTGGCCTATTAAAATTTTAATTATGTCATTGGACTTAAGTTTTATGCAAATTTGTCCAATAATCATTTAATTTGACCTTGAATTTGCATTGTTTTCTCATTTTTTGGGCATAATGGGGTACAATTAGGTCTTGAATTTCCTTCAAAAAATTGCAACTAAATTCCCCGGCCTACTTTCTCCATATTGCCAGCCTTTATTTTATTTTTTGATTTTTATTTTGAAAAATAAGTTATTTTTTGGGAATAACCCAGAATTGAGTTATGACATTAAGCATATTTTCAAACTTGCAATTGATATAAAATCAAAGTCCTAACATGCATACTAATAATTAAAATAACTATGCTTAAATGAAAATAATGAATGATACTTACTTGTTAAAGTACTTTAAAATAATGAAACTTTTGTTATTGTCAATGATGAGTCATTTGTCTTTAAGGCTTTATGGCTCCTCGCTTGTGCAATTAGAATATTTGCAAAATAACAACATTAATAGTTGTTAGTGAGGTAGCATTCTCTTTGTTAGTAGCAACAATAACGTTGATTACAATTGTAGCATATAGTGAATGAGATGTAATTAGTTATAGAGAATGAGACAATATATGTAACGCCTGACAATTTCGTAATCATTTATAATTAATTCCTATGATTTGGTACTTTAAAAAATTGGGCATTTTTTTTTTAATTTTGACTTTCCAAGTGTCGACATTAATCATCGCATATGTATTAACCCTTTAGAAACATCTTTTCATACAACACCCGTCATAGCAATTTCTGATCCAGTCATCCTGAATCGTTAATTCATCACAATAATTATTCTTTCTATTGTATCTTGTCAACCATCACACACAATCAATTACTCACATTTGCAAGATTAATAATATGGATAAGAAGCACATTAAAGATTAATTGCGGAAAGGTTTCTCTCGATGAATACATATACAAATTAAATTAAGTATATTGTCTTTATAAAACAAGTATAATATACATGACATGCATTGTAAATTCCATTTATTTTTACAAGTTTCTACATATAATGAATTTTTGCTATAACTACCATTAATTAGCTTATATTACATAATTTTAGTAAAAGTAATGTCCTTGAAGATTATTAGGTATCTTGGGTGGGAGAAGGTCCTGTTACAACATTAATTTATATGAGCATACGAAACATAAGAAATAAAATCTAAATATTTAAAGACATGCATATAATTAACATATATCCTAAACCTCATATTTTATAGGAATTCATTAATTTTCTAAAACCAATTTCTAGCAATCATCGTGAATCATTTTAGACATTCTTAATTTTTGTAATTGAATGCTCATTTATATTAGTTAAACTCTTTGCCTGGAGTTGACTCCTTAATTTAGACCCATTCATTTCAATGTGGGTATTATTATTAGTCAAACTAATCTCATCAATTATTCCCAATCATCCCAACATGAATGCAAAGTTACTCTTATGAATCATTCCTAGACATCCTAACACGAATGTAAAGCTACTTCTTATGAATCATTCATGGTTATCCTAACACAAATATAATTAGCCGAAGCTAATCTTATCAATCATTTCTGGTTGTTGCTACCTAATTTTTTACCCATGTTTTGATAAATTTTTTTAAAAAATCCAAAAATAGAGAAAAACATCGAAAATCCAAAAAAAATATACTTTTTAATATATTTGCGTCGTTTTAGCATTTTCAACGTCGTCTAAAAAAAAAGAATTTAAATTTTTAACGGTCTTTCGAATGCGTTCAACTTTTCACGCGTCAATTTTAAAACCATTGATTTTCCTCATCGAGTCGACGTTGATATTGCTCGTTTTCAAAAAAATACAAAAAAATTAAGAAAAATCAAATCTACAAAAAGAAAGAAATTGAGGGACCAATTTTGAGGCATAAGCAACATTTTGCCTATAAATAGCAGCCTTCAACACACACTTAAGGGGGGAAATTTTGATATTTGAAGGGAGAGACAACACAAAAACAAAACCCTAAATTTTTTCTTCTCCCCCGGTTTGATTTTTTTTGCTCCCACAGCCCCCTGATTTTCAGCTCTCCATCGTCTCCCTTGCACCACAAGCAGCCCCATTCCCACATAACCCCGACCAGCTCAATCTCAGTCGGCCCCTGCCTCTCCTGGCCGCCTACAGACTCTCCCTTCCCCAGCCAAAACCGAAGAAACAAAGCCATCTACCCCTGCTCAGCCACACGTTAGACCGAAACCGGAGTTGTTCCCCTTCGCTCTCCCCTCTCGCCGGCCGCCTCCTTATCTTCCCCGATCTCTTCCTCTCCATCAACACCGAAGATTCCTCTAGTAGCAGTCAACACTTGGCAGCCCCACAGAGCCAACAGTCTCTCCCCGCTGTCTGCCTCTCAATCTCTAAAATCAGAGCCAACAACGTCGTTCGTAGCAGCGCCGTCACCCTCTGCACATCGCAGATCTGCCTGTCAACAACAACCCAGCAACAGTCACCACAGCTATATCTGTCATCGGCAAAAGCAGAACGATCTGGGAGGAACAGAGGACAGAAGGTTTGGAGCAGATCTAAAAATAACAAACTAAAATCGACTGGTGTGCGTTGCTTTTCTTGTTCTGTAGGTCGCCGACGGTTTAGGAAGACAGAAGGGAAGAAGACATTCCAGATCCCCTGGTTTTTTGGGAGTTTCCAACGACGGCGCGTGGGAAGACATGTCGCCACTGTTCATACGGTTTCAGAAGGACTCCCCTACAATTCATGGAGTTTTTAGGGGCTGTTTTATAATTTTTAAAGTGTTTAATGTAATTTTTTTTGTTTAGTTTTTTTGAATTTTTTTATATTGTAAACATGGAACCAAAAAAAAGAAGAAGACAAGGAAAAGAAACAAAAAAGAAAAAAAACAAAAAAAATATAGTGAAAGTGTATGTGTGCTTGTATTTGTTTTATGGGTGTTTTATTTTATTTTATTATGTATGATAAAATTGCAAAGATTAAAGAAGAATTTAATATTTTGATTGGATCACGGTCAAGAATTATTAACTTATACGTAAGTTGTATTTCTAATATTCGATGAAAAGACAATTATTAAAACTTCTTTAACACATTAAATTCGCGAAGTAGCTTACCTTAGGTAGGGTGCGTTAGGGTTGCTAATACCTTCTCTAACCACAATCAGTCTCTTACTCGGGAATCTCTGACAAGACCAGTACATCCGGTTTCCTAGTAGCCCGCAATCAATTACTAGGTGGCGACTCCAACGAACCGATTCAGGCAAACGCATAACGAGAAAAAAATCGTTAGCCGATGCCGCGCGGATTTTCTGACGTGCGACAGAATTGCGGCTCCGCTGGGGACAGTATTGTTTCTGACATTATTGGACTAAGCTCTGTGCATTTGATGTGTTTAAGTTTTTGCAATTTTATCCTTTTAATGTTTTTGTTTCATGCATTTTATAGAATTGTTTCATGCATCACTTGTTTTATTTTTGAAAGCACACACAAGCTTCTAGGTTAGGTGGGGAACTAGCGATCTGCCCTAAGACTATTGGTCAGGGTTCAGATGCGTGAAAGACCCAACTCATATCTGAGTGCCTGCTTGGTAATGGTGGGTATACGTGCCTTAACTATTCCTTGCAACGCCCCCATACTGTCTTTATGAAGAACGTCATTGGGCAAATATGAGATCCTTTTAAGACCAGATAGAAAACCTACCAATGTTCATATAATGAATAGAGCATGTCCTTAGGATGTATGTGCTATCGTTATTTGCATAAGGGCAAACCCTTCTTGAAGCATCTTGAACTCAAGACTTGTGGGTGACACATTGGTCGTCACTCCAAAAATTTTCATTGTAGAGTTTTGGCAAAAATCACGATTCTTGTTCCATCATACAAGAGTTACGACCATATTGTCACCCCTTGAAGGGCGAGTTCATCATATAGATTACATGTTCACACATTTGCCATGCATGCACTGGGATGAAAAGTAGGTCCCCTATGAGTCTACAACACCCGACTTTGAGCAGAAAGCACGAAAGATGAAGAGTGTGTTCGATGAAAGGTCCATTTTTAAGAAGAGTTGGAGTTTCTGAAGACAAGTTTGACTCGCCGCTACTACTCGAGCAAATACTGAAATATAACTCTAGGGAAGTTCCTTCCAACCAACCTATCATCTTTATTCAAAACCCAACAATGACTCGGCCCGAAGAAATTGGGGGCAAACATGGTCAAGCTCAACACAATCCAACATTTCTGCAAAAGCTTTTATGGGAAGGTTGACCGAAGGTGAATTGCACTACTGGTGCATAATGGAGCCTATTCTTGTTCTGCAAAAAAAAAAAAAAATGCCTCTGTTTGATCATGCCTGCAGAACTTCTTGATTTTGTTTCAACCTGTTCCAGTTTTTTTTTGATAACTTTGCTCAAAATTCCACAACACTTTCCTTGTCAAATGAGCCTTTCTTATTAATAAGATCATGTGTTTATAACATACCTTCATTTTTTGTTGTTGTTTCATGCAAATAACACATTGAGCATAACTGTTAAGCTTGAAACCATCACACCAAGAATCTTTGGGTGTGTTTTCTTTTTTTCCAAAACTATGCATGATCGCACATGTTCACAAGGATTTTTGGGAATTCAAAGTTTAGTACAAAAACAGAAATCATGTTGATGTTTGTCCAAAACAAACGAGTTCTAGAAATTCAGGTGATTTCTTAGAAAGGTAACCATACACCAAGAAAACTTAAAACAAAAACAAAAACAAAAAGAACCCATAAAGTGACTCCAAAAGCTGAGTTTTATTTGAATGAATAATGAGAAATCACATTGTATACTCGCATGAAAGCAAGGCTTATCGATCCTAAATACATGAGTTTGAAATGAAGAAAAGTCATCTTTGATAATCTTTTCACGAGGCTAAATATATCATTTGCAGTCCCTTTTTTAGCCTAATGTTTTTCTTGAGATAAATAACATTGGCTAGGATCTCATCCCCACACTAGGGGACAAGTGCAAGAGACATAGAAAAAACCTCAACGTTTGAAAATGCCCAAACAATACTAGGGGGCATGAAAGAAAATTCTCAATCATTAAAGCTGCATGATAAAGAAAATCCAAAAGATCCAAAAGATTTGAGTTTCTCATAAAAACAACTAAGGTGATTATGCTTGACACGACCAAAAGCTTGATGTCTTCTCCCAAGTGCAGGAGTGTCGAAGTAATAAATAACCTGGCAAGACCGGGGTCAAACCACAGAGAGGTTAATTGTATAAATTATAAATAACAAGACAACAACAACAACAACAACAACAACAATAATAATAATAATAATACTCAGTACCGTTGTTACGCCTGAGAATGATATAAAAGATCGGGTCACAGGTTTCCAGCCTATACACTGAGTTTATGAAAAGATCAAAGAGATATATTATATAATATAAACAGAATGTAAATAATAATAATAATAATAATAATAATAGTGGTAGTAGTAGTAGTAGTAGTAGTAGTGGTGGTAGTAGTAGTAGTGGTGGTAGTAGTAGTAGTGGTAGTAGTAGTTAGTGGTAGTGGTAGTAGTGGTAGTCGTAGTAGTGGTAGTCGTAGTAGTGGTAGTGGTAGTAGTAGTAGTAGTAGTAGTCGTGGTAGTAGTGGTGGTGGTCGTAGTGGTGGTGTGGTGGTGGTGGTGGTGGTGGTCATAGTAGTAGTCAGCAGTAGTAGTGGTGGTGGTGGTGGTGGTGGTGATGGTGGTGGTGGTGGAAGAAGATGAAGAAGATGAAGAAATTAATGAGAACTTTGGGATGAAAGATTAATATAAGGATTAAACAATGATAAAAACAAATGTCAAGGTTAGAGGATCCACTAATGGTACTTCAAACAAGTATAGTATAAACTCTTATTACTCAATTGAAAACCACATATAAAGGAGGTTCCAATCAGATTATAAATTGTTAACATGATTACATTAGTTATCTTATTCGAATAAAGCTAATACTTGTAAATGTTGGCAGGCATTCATGATTATAACTTATGTTAACAACAAATCAAGTTCCTTTCATAGCTTAGGTGTCGGTTATACCATACAGTATGGGCTATGAAAGTACCAAGTATTTGTTGTACCAAGTGTTATACAACATAAATCTATATTAACCATTTAGCAAGCAAAGTATTAAAAGTGAACAAGATAACAAATATAAAACACGTTAGTATCCAACATTAAAGTCCATGTTAAGTTTATATTATACTTATTCTTACACCATTAGTGTACCCTTTTCACCTTGACATAATTCACTTAGCTAAACATAATGAAAGAAAGAAACATAAATGAATAATATAAAAACATAAATGAGAAAGAAGTTAACTAAGTAAAGGAAAGGAAATGAAGTGCATAAACTTGATATTAATGAAAGCAAAACATAAGCAATACAAAGAGAGAAAGCAAGAGCATGATCTTGATCTGGAAACCAAGATGCCTTAATACATGGTAAGTGCCTCCTTTTATAGGCTAAAATTTGGAACTATTGATTTGTTGACTAATTGATGAGTGGGTGGCCACATCTTGACTTGATGACAATCCTTATCTTCTTGTCTGAACAAGACGTCATTGCTAACATCATAATTTGCCCAGAATCCTCAGGAATGTTCTAGGAGATTGTCTCATATTTCCAACAAAAAAAAGATGAGGTCATTTGGACTTCTAGAACTCAAGATATGGGCTGAACACTAAATAGTGTCTAGGTTGCAGGACAGCTTCGGACTTCTTCATTGCTCCTTCAATTTGGACTTCAAAACGGCCTTTTTAAATCTGGGGCTCCTCATGAAAGTTGTAGGCATTTGTCTTACCTTTCCATCCATATAAAATGGACCTAAATCAGAGATCTAGAGCTCTAGATATGATCCAATTACCGAGAAATATTCCGATTTGGACTGCACCAGCATCTCTTTTCTAAGTTTGGCCATCTCTTTGTCCTTTCACTTTCAATACTTAAACTCATCATTCAATCCTTTTATTTATGTGATAGGCCTGCATTTAAGATGAACATTTACTATAAATTAAGGTATCTTATAGCATCAAACTTGTTATTATAAAACATGTTTTAGTTAAGGAGTTATTGATACTTCAAGTGCAAAATGATGATATAAAACCTTGATAAACATGCACTTTTAAGTACTAATCAATGCTTAACCAAACAAAATGAAGAAAAAAAAGAGAGAGCCAAAACCCAACACTGGGGGGCATGGAAAATCATTTTGGAAAGAAATTCAAAAGAAAAAGGTCAGGAAACAAGCACAAGTGATCCTTAGTCTTAAAATCCCTTAAACACCTTTTGAGCCTACAAAATATCCTTTTCTTCATAACCAAAAGCCTAAGCCTACATTACGTGCCTAATCAAGCCCTTTCTAATCAAAGGCAAGCAATCTAGATCGGTAAGTAGTGCTTTCTCATGTGAACCAAATCATTATTCATGCAAATAAAGTGAATGCTTTGAACTCTGGTTCTTTGAAACCCTTAAATTAAATCTGAAACTTTTATGACCAACAAAATATCACTTCACATTTTCAACAAAAGCAAAACAAAGAGTTTTCATCACTTCTGAAAACCTCTTCATAAGAATCACTTGAATTTCTTCAGAATGAGTTTGCTTTGAATCGATGACAAAATAATTTCTGTGTTTGGAATAGCTTTGAAATTCCAAAAATTTCTGTATGAAAACAACTCCTTGTCAAACCTTCCTTCACAGATGCCTTATCCCCAAACCTGAATTGAACACTTGGGGGCATGATCAAACTAGGGGGCAATAAAAAAAAACATATGATAGGGCTGGCTTTATGATTCCTATTCTAAGAAAATGTCGAGCAAAATTGGCAACCCTTGAGATAAAGGGGCGGAGGACAAAGAAGTATGATGATATCAAGTCTTTCCTAGAGGTCAAAATCACAAGAGATGACTCGAGTAAGCAAGAGCGAAAAAGCCATCGAAGTTCACTACCAACATTCCAACTTTTGAGAAAAGAAAGACACCATGAAGAAAGGGGGACCTATTTTTTCTCAGGTAAGTATACATGCATAGTGACCATAATGCATTGCTTTCAACATTGTTAGATCGGTGTTTCATCATCATCTCTTGGGTAGTGCGTTTTCTAACCCTACCTCATTTCGAGTGCACCTTTGAGCCCTCACTTCTCAGGTAGTGTGTTTTCTAACCCTACCTCATTCCAAGTGTGCCTTTAAGCCACCACCATTCAGGTAGTGCGTTTTTTAACCCTACCACATTTCGAGTGTGCCATTGAGCCCTCATTTCTGTTTAAGTGCGTCATTGAGCCTTCACATCTCGGGTAGTGCGTTTTCTAACCCTACCTTATTTTGAGTGCGCTTTTGAGCCCTCACTTCTTAGGTAGTGCGTTTTCTAACCCTACCTCCTTTTGAGTGCGCCTTTGAGCCCACACCAATATTTTTCTGGGTAGGTCACCCATTACAATGAGACCATTCTTTCACCTGGGTAGGTCACCTGATTAGTACTTAAAAGTGCATGTTTATCAAGGTTTTATATCATCATTTTGCACTTGAAGTATCAATAACTTCTTAACTAAAACATGTTTTATAATAACAAGTTTGATACTATAAGATACCTTAATTTATGGTAAATGCTCATTTTAAATGCAGGCCTATCAGATAAATAAAAGGATTGATTGATGAGTTTAAGTATTGAAAATGAAAGGACAAAGAGATGGCCAAACTTAGAAAAGAGATGTCGGTGCAGTCCAAACCGGAACATTGCTCGGTAATTGGATCATATCTGGAGCTCTAGATCTCGGATTTAGGTCCATTTTATATGGATGGAAAGGTAAGACAAAGTCCTACAACTATCATGAGGAGCCCAAGATTTAAAAAGGCCGTTTTGAAGTCCAAACTGAAGGAACAACGAAGAAGTCCGAAGCTGTCCTGCAGCCCAGACACTATTTAGTGTTCAGCCCATATCTTGAGTTCTAGAAGTCCAAATGACCTCATCTTTTTTTTGTTGGAAAGCTGAGACAATTTTCTAGAACATTCCTGAGGATTCTGGGTAAATTATGATGTTAGCAATGACGTCTTGTTCAGACAAGAAGATAAGGATTGTCACCAAGTCAAGATGTGGCCACCCACTTATCAATTAATTAACAAATCAATAGTTTCAAATTTTGGCCTATAAAAGGAGGCACTTACCATGTATTGAGGCATCTTGGTTTCCAGATCAAGATCATGTTCTTGCTTTCTCTCTTTGTATTGCTTATGTTTTGCTTTCAATAATATTAGGTTTATGCACTTCATTTCCTTTCCTTAGTTAACTTTTTTCTCATTTATGTTCTTATCTTGTTCATTTATGTTTCTTTCTTTCATTATGTTTAGCTAAGTTAATTATGTCAAGGTGAAAAGGGTACACTAATGGTGTAAGAATAAGTATAATATAAACTTAACATGGACCTTAATGTTGGATACTAACATGTTTTATATTTGTTATCTTGTTCACTTTTAATACTTTGCTTGTTAAATGGTTAATCTAGATTTATGTTGTATAACACTTGGTACAACAAATACTTGGCACTTTCATAGCCCATACTGTATGGTATAACCGACACCTAAGCTATGAAAGGAACTTGATTTGTTGTTAACATAAGTTATAATCATGAATGCCTGCCAACATTTACAAGTATTAGCTTTATTCGAATAAGATAACTAATGTAATCATGTTAACAATTTATAATATGATTGGAACCTCCTTTATGTGTGGTTTCCAATTGAGTAATAAGAGTTTATATTATACTTGTTTGAAGTACCATTAGTGGATCCTCTAACCTTGACATTTGTTTTTATTGTTGTTTAATCCTTACGTTAATCTTTCATCTCAAAGTTCTCATTAATTTCTTCATCTTCTGCTTTTATTATTATTATTTACATTCTGTTTATATTAAATAATATATATATCTTTGATCTTTTCCATAAACTCAGTATATAGGCTGGAAATCTGTGACCCGATCTTTTAGATCATTCTCAGGTATAACAACGCCACGTACTGAGTATTATTATTATTATTATTATTGTTGTTGTTGTTGTTGTTGTCTTGTTATTTATAATTTATATAATTAACCTCTATGTGGTTCGACCCTGGTCTTGCCGGGTTATTTATTACTTCGACACTCCTGCACTTGGGAGAAGACATCAAGCTTTTGGTCGTGTCATCACCCATTACAATGAGACCACCATTTTTCTAGGTAGGTCACCCATTACAATGCGACCAATTCTCCATGTTTTTTTTACTTGGGTAGGTCACCCATTACAATGAGACCATTCTTCCACCTAAGTAGGTCACCCATCACAATGAGACCACTCTTTCCTTTTTCTTGGGTAGGTCATCCATCACAATGAGACCACTCTTTCCTTTCCATCTGGGTAGGTCACCCATTACAATGAGACCGCACTTCATATTCTTTCCATCTAGGTAGGTCACCTATCATAATGAGACCGTTTTTCACATTCTTTCCACCTAGGTTGGTCACCCATTACAATGAGACCACTTTTTACACATTCTTTTATTTTAGTTGAATGAGGTCGCTAGATGGGATCTCAAGTAGCTTTGGTTAAAGTGAATCGCCAGATGAGATTTCAGGTTGACCAAGCTACGCATATTTTTTTGTTGTGGTTTAATGAGGTCGCCAGATGGGATCTTAGGTGGCTTTGGTTAAAGGGAATTGCCATATGGGATTTTAGGTTGATCAAGCTACACGTAGTTTTTAGTTCTAGTTGAATGAGGTCGCTAGATGGGATCTCATGTAGCTTTGGTTAAAGGGAATCGCCATATGGGATTTCAGGTTGACCGAGCTACACATATTTTTAGTTCCAGTCGAATGAGGTCGCCAGATGGGATCTCATGTAGCTTTGGTTAAAGGGAATTGCCAAATAGGATTTCAGGTTGACCGAGCTACACACAGTTTTTAGTTCCAATTGAATGAGGTCGCCAGATGGGATCTCGGATGGCTTTGGTTAAAGGGAATCGCTAGATGGGATTTCAGGTTGACCGAGCTACACGTATGTTTTATTTCCAGTTGGATGAGGTCGCCAGATGGGATCTCATGTAGCTTTGGTTAAAGGGAATCGCTAGATGTGATTTCAGGTTAACCGAGCTACACACAGTTTTTAGTTCCAGTTGAATGAGGTCGTCAGATGGGATCTCATGTAGCTTTGGTTAAAGGGAATCGCCAGATGGGATTTCAGGTTGGCCAAGCTACCCACAGTTTTTAGTTCCAATTGAATAAGGTCGCTAGATGGGATCTCATGTAGCTTTGGTTGGAGGGAATCGCCAGATGGGATTTCAGGTTAACCGAGTTACACCTATTTTTTTGGTTTTGGTTTAATGAGGTCACCAGATGGGATCTCATGTAGCTTTGGTTGGAGGGAATCGCCAGATGGGATTTCAGGTTAACCGAGTTACACATATTTTTTTGGTTTTGGTTTAATGAGGTCACCAGATGGGATCTCATGTAGCTTTGGTTAGAGGGAATCGCCAGATGGGATTTCAGGTTGACCGAGTTACACACATTCTTTGGTTTTGATAAAGGAGGTCACCATATGGGATCTCAGGTTAACGAAAAAAAAAAAAGATAAAGAGAGAGAAAGAAAGACAAGAAAAAGAAATAGAAAAAGAAAAAAAATAAGGTCTTTAAATGAGTGGATATTGAGCAAGTTAGGAAGATAAGAAGACAAGTTTTTTTCTTTACAAAGCTTAATATGCAAAACATTGAGGAGTTTTGCTTCGTAAGCATTGTAAAGAAGGGGCATTTGTTGCTACCTAATTTTTTATCCATGTTTTGATAAATTTTCAAAACAATCCAAAAATAGAGAAACACATCGAAAATCCAAAAAAATATACTTTTTAATATATTTGCATCGTTTTAGCATTTTCAACGTCGTCTAAAAAAAAATTAAATTTTTAACGGTCTTTCGAACGCGTTCAACTTTTCACGCGTCAATTTTAAAACCATTGATTTTCCTCATCAAGTCGACGTTGATATTGCTCGTTTTCAAAAAAAATACAAAAAAATTAAGAAAAATCAAATTTACAAAAAGAAAGAAATTGAGGGACCAATTTTGAGGCACAAGCAACATTTTGCCTATAAATAATAGCCTTCAACACACACTTAAGGGGGGGCAATTTTGATATTTGAGGGGAGAGACAACACAAAAACAAAACCCTAAATTTTTTCTTCTCCCCAGTCGCTCACCCAAGCCATCACCCACATCCCCTTCATCTACAACAAATCAAAATCGGCCACCTTGCCCTGGAAACCGAACCAACCTCGTCCCCCGGTTTGAATTTTTTTGCTCCCACAGCCCCCCTGATTTTCAGCTCTCCATCGTCTCCCCTGCACCACAAGCAGCCCCATTCCCACATAACCCCAACCAGCTCAATCTCAGCCGGCCCCTGCCTCTCCTAGCCGCACACAGACTCTCCCTTCCCCGGCCAAAACCGAAGAAACAAAGCCATCGCCCCAGCTCAGCCACACGCCGGACTGAAACCGAAGTTGTTCCCCTTCGCTCTCCCCTCTCGTCGGCCGCCTCCTTATCTTCCCTGATCTCTTCCTCTCCATCAACACCGAAGATTCCTCCAGCAGCAACCAACACTCGGCAGCCCCACAGAGCCAACAGTCTCTGCCCGCTATCTGCCTCTCAATCTCCAAAATCAGAGCCAGCAGCGCCGTCACCCTCTACACATCGCAGATCTGCCTGTCGACAACAGCCCAATAGCGGTCGCCACCGATAGATCTGCCATCGGCAGAAGTAGAACGATCCAGGAGGAATAGAGGACAGAAGGTTTGGAGCAGATCTAAAAATAACAAACTAAAATCGACTGGTGTGCGTTGCTTTTCTTGTTCTGCAGGTTGCCGCGGTTTAGGAAGACAGAAGGGAAGAAGACATTCCAGATCCCCTAGTTTTTTGGGAGTTTCCAGCGGCGGCACATGATCCTAAGTGCCGCCAGTGGTGGCCGCGCGTGGGAAGACGCGCCGCCACTGTTCATACGGTTTTAGAAGGACTCCCCTACAATTCCTGGAGTTTTTAGGGGCTGTTTTGTAATTTTTAAAGTGTTTAATGTAATTTTTTTTGTTTAGTTTTTTTGAATTTTTTTATTTTGTAAACATGGAACCAAAAAAAAGAAGAAGATAAGAAAAAGAAACAAAAAAATATAGTGAAAGTGTATATGTGCTTGTATTTGTTTTATGGGTGTTTTATTTTATTTTATTATTTATGATAAAATTGCAAAGATTAAAGAAGAATTTAATATTTTGATTGGATCACGGTCAAGAATTATTAACTTATACATAAGTTGTATTTCTAATATCCGATGAAAAGACAATTATTAAAACTTCTTTAACACATCAAATTCGCGAAACAGCTTACCTTAGGTAGGGTGCGTTAGGGGTGTTAATACTTTCCCTAACCGCAATCAGTCCCTTACTCGGGAATCTCTGACAAGACCAGTACATCCGGTTTCCTAGTAGCCCACAATCAATTACTAGGTGGCGACTCCAACGAACCGATTCAAGCAAACGCATAACGAGAGAAAAAATCGATAGCTGATGCCGCGCGGATTTTCTGACGTGCAACACTGGTCATTCCAATTTGGATGCTATTAGCCGAAGCTAATCTTATCAATCCTTTCCGTGGAAATAATATTTATTTTTGTTTTTATTTTTTTATTTTCCTACTCATAGGCAATAGTTTTACGATAGTATTATTCCAGTTCGTAGGCAATATTTTCACGATAATATTTTTCCTGCCCATAGGGAATGTTCTTGAAATAATAATATTCTCCTTCTCATCAGCAACACTCACACGATAATATTTCCTGCCCGTTGGTGACATTTACATAATAATAGTATTTCCTACTCGTTGGCAACATTTACACAATAGTAGTATTTCCTACTCATTGGCAACATTCACATAATAATAATATTTCTCCTACTTGTTGGTAACTTTCACGCAACAATATTTATACTCCTCGTTGGTAATGTTCACATAGCAATATTTCTCATGATACACAGTAGTATAAAATACGCATAATGTCTATAATATACTAACACTACAAGAATTTAAACAATTTAAAGAAGCAATAGGGCAACCTTTACCATGGTTTCTCATTCATTTTTTCATCAAGACACGTAATTTACCAAACATTCCAGCGCTTATTTAACTAACATGGCCAGCCACAATAAAGGTTAATTTTTCCAAAGTTAGTTTTGATTTATTCCAACCTACTTCCTATATCATGTTTCCCCTTCCAACACAACCAAAGTATTAATCCACCACTATTTTTTTTTAGAATTTAACTATATCATCACTTATCAACACATCAAACACGACTCAAATATAACACAAACAATTCCCAAACACTTCCATCATCATTAAACACATTACAATTATCCTTAGTCCCAAAACATACTTTTTATGTTAAACATCACATTCTCATTTAATATTTCTCAAACCAAACTTAAAACATCATTCTGTAAATTTAGAATTCAATAAATCCAAATGGTGGAATTATACATCATCATCATTAGAATAACATATCCAAAATTAACATACATCCAATGGTTAAATCTCCCTATATTATAACAATACCAAACTGATTTGAAAATTGGAGACCTACTGTTCAGGAAGTACAATTCCTAGTACTAGTTTTTGTTTCCAATCTTAACCACTCAGAATTTATATAACATTTGGATGAACAACATATCCAAAATCTAGACCACACCAATGGTGAAAAGATGATATAACAACCGACGAACAAGGCTCTCTTGAAGGGTGATTTTCCATAAATGTTCCTCCGGTGACAACCCTCAAACGAAGCTTGATATTAACAATCCCTCCGGTTTGAATGTAGGTGATATTAAGTATAATAACATATCCAAGACGCAACCTAATCCAACTGTGGGAAGCCAAGATACGGCTGCCGAAGTTCCTGGCCTATTGCTATCCCATAACCTATAGTTTCAAATCAACTTATTCTTTTTATTTTTTTCTTTGTTACTTTAACTTATTTCAATGAATTCTTGCAAAAATCTACAAAACTCATGTCCTCCTCTTTCAAGTTCTAGGTTCTACTCTTTGTTTTTCCCAAGCTTTATAACTCTCTAAGTATAGTCACTTGATTTGTTTTATTGGATATAATTCTTCAAAGAACACTCCCTTTTGATTTAGCTTGAAGAAATGGACAAGAGACAAAGGAAATAGGAGAAAAATGGTCTCCCTCCTATTTTCTACCTTTGTAGAGGATGTGGGTTGTCTTTAAAGGAGGAGAGGGGAATATTGTTTTATATAAAATTACCAAAATGCCCTTATTAATGCCCTTTGTGTCATTTTCTTCAATTTACCCGATTTTAAGTACTCTCGTAAAGCCTTCCCAAACTTCGATTGACATGAAATTTAAACCTAAGATAACTAATGAGTTTGGAGATTCCTTATAAAAGTTCAGCCCGATTCAATGGTCGGATTAAGATATACCATCGATATCGTAAAACTAAACAATCAATGTCTTTTACGCTAACAATTGAATTTCATGCATTACTTTATTTACTTAGATTCTTATGACATTTCCCCTTAAATTATACTCAATAAATTCAATATTACTACATCCATCACTAATTTATAAAAAAATAATCATTTTATCTATGAAGACTCTTCTTCGTTTTTGCTAGCATTACAAATTTTAATCCAATATTCATAACCCTCATTTCAACTTCCACCATACCTTTAAATTTATTTAGGGAGATCATTCTCTCCCTTACACATTGCATTTGTTATTATTTCTATATTTATTAATTTCTTTTCATATTGAGTCTCCATTACTCATTGAGGTTTTCTTTCTTCTTCTTTTTTTTTTTCTACGATCCTATGTTTATTCGGGGTTTTACAATATATGTAGAATCATCTCCATAAGAAGGGACCATTGGGAGGGAAGTAGTTTTAAGAGCTAATACAACAATCATACCTTCAACCAAAGCTATTACTATTTTTAAATATGTTTTTGTTAGCTTTTTACACTTGGAGCATATTAATTATCTACACATCCAACATAGTAAAAAAGCCACATGTTCTTCTTGTAGACAATAATTAGATCAAGTATCTATCATACCTTTATGCAAATCTATTTTCTCTTTTGTTCTCTTCATCAATACACCAAATTTAGGTGTGCCTACTAACAAGTCTTTGAAAATACATGTAGAAATTTATATGAAAGCTCAAAGCTCCTCACCTGTTAAGTATGGGCCTCTTATTAAGATCAGGCTATACAAAATGATAGTTTGCATTCCACACCTAAAAAGAAATACATTGTTGGATTATGACTAAAGTAGGGGAAGAGTAGCCAATAGTTCCTTATCAGGTTTGATGGCAGTTCTTGATAATTGAAAAACATCTAAAAATATAGGAGCATTATTTACTCCAAAAATATTTGTGTCAACAAGATGAGAACAATGATTGTTCATGTTTAAACATAAAAAAAAAAAAACTAAATTTGATCATGAATAGTTGAATCAATCATGCTTAAAGAGTCCTAATTAACCATGTGAACTAAAAATAGTTGCCCCAATGACTAAGAGTCATGATTGACCAAGGAAAAACTATCAATCATGAGAGTTTCAGTTTGTGCTAATAACTAAAAAGTTAAATTCTATTAAAGTGGGAGTTTTAGAAATATTAAACTAGTCAAATTTGTGTATTGGTTAAGATTCATATGGTTGTCAAGAATAAAAAGATTAAATTGTATTTAGATTCAATGTGCAAGCTCTTTATTTGATATAAACATTTTTTTATAGAATTATAATTGAATGTTCAAAGAAACGTATCGATATAAATATAATTAGGCCATCTAACTAATAGAAAATATGATGAGTTCAACATATGCGATTTCTTTCTACAATTTATCTATCTTTTTTTAATAGTACCTTTGTTTATTTATTTTCTTTCTTGCTTTATATACCCTTTTCTCTTTTAATTCTTGTCCCTCTTTATCTATATTCTTGTCCATGGTGCTGGTTGGGATCAATCTATTTTTTTTAAGGTTTAAAATCTTGAAACACCCATGTTTCGTTTAATTTTACTAGGCTACCACCTATCTACCCTCAAACTCATTTCGTAATTGTAATTTTTCTTCATTAAAAGATGGATGAGTGGTCAGCCATTGATTATTTGTCTATCAACAACTCTCTTATTGCTTGAAATTAAAACCACGAGGTCTCATGATAGAGATATGCAAGAAGAGCATTCTAATGGTTTTTGGTTTTGAAATTTATGCAATAAAAGGATTGAACATGTTTAATTTTAAATTAATCTCGGTAGATAGAAAGTCATTCAACTAATGTCCACTTAAGTCTTATTTATTTTTATATTTTTAAAAGTGTTTTTTTAAAAAATAAAATTGTTTTTATTTTTTTCTTTGCTTTCAATTAATATTTTTTTAGTGTTTTTAAATCATTTTAATATACTAATATCAAAAATAATTTTTTTTTAAAAAATATTATTTTAATATATTTTTAAATAAAAAATACTTTAAAACATAACCACAATTATATTTTTAAATAAATTACTGCTAATGTAATAGCATTTTGACAAAATTCAACGATCATATATTCACGAAAGAGTGAAAAGGAAAGTGTACATTCTCAAACATTTATTTCAACTCTTAACTCTATCATTTTTTTCACATTTTCAAAGGCAGCATGTAATTGTTAGATGAATTATTCTATGTATTTTTTTAATTATTATTATTATTATTAGAGTGTAAAGACATTTTTCGTATTAATTTATACTAGTTTATGTATATGTGTTATGTCTAGCGAGACCAAGATTTTTTTAGATACCAAAAATAAAATAAAATTTAAAACTTTTTAGAAATTTTTAGTATTATTATTAAATAAAAAATAATCATTTTAATTTTTTTCATTCAATATATTTTTTTATTAACATATCTCTTATTTATTTTAATGAATATAAATTTTTTAATTAGAGTAATTGTTTTTGTTATGAATAAAACATTTTATAATTTTTAAAGCCAATTAACCAAAAAAACATTAAAATAATATGATCTATATCATGTGTAATCGAGCTTAAAAAATTATAAATACAATAAAATCTTGTTCAAAATGTATTTACAAATCTTAAGAATAAAAAAAGAATTTAAATTGATTTTTCATGAAAATTTATCATTACTATTATTATTTTCATATTAGATGCATAATAAGTAAAAAAAATTACTAAAAATCAGAGAAACTTTTATGATAGCAATGTTAAAATTGAAGTGGAACTGGATTTGATATATATTTTTTTAAATACTAAAAAAATCAAAGAAAAAAAAAATCAGGCCCGGCACTTGACAAATAAGTAGCAGGCCAGGACATTAGCCCCTTTTCTTGAGAAAAAAAATATGACAGGAGATATATCTATCACGTGAAAGAAAATATTGCACGACCTCTCACCTTAGTCCCACGTACTAAGCAACCAAGCTATGAAATGCAATAGTTAATAATTGTATTAACTTGGGTTGTTGTTTATATTAATTTAAAACTCTCAAATTCAAGATTAAAAGGGTTAGGACCATAGTTTTAAAACTCGGACCGGTCTGGTGGGTTGACCCGGGACTCGGCCGACCTGGACCTGGGACTAAGTAAAAACCTGTTAGGGAATTGGCTCGGCAAAACCTGGTCGACCAGGCAGGTCGAACCGGAACCCGGGCGACTCGGGTAAATCAGGCTGAGACCCGATCTCTTTATTATTATTATTATTATTATTATTATTATTATATACATGGACACAGACACGAAACCACGTCATTTTGAGGTCTCATTTCCAATTTCTACATTTTCTTAGAAACCAAATTGAGGATATCAAAAAGCAGAGAATTTCAAAGTAAATCAAAAACTCTGTTTCGATGATCTCATGAAACATTAAAAGACTAAGATGATCATCATGATATTTTGAGACCCTTTTGATGCTCTTTTCCTTGATATTTTCTCAAGAAACAAACGGAACCCAGATGAGAACACCAATTTACCTTTAAGTCGAGGCGCTTTTCCCATCCACTTGTCACTTGCAAATCAAGGTCCAATTCTTAAGATTCACTCTCAACAGAATCATCACAAAGTTCCTATTATCTATGTATTTACTCAAAAGTCTTACCAGAGAGCTTACCTCAACTGCTATATTCACACAAAAAAAGCCTCTTTTCTTCTTCTTAACAACAGTAGCAACAATTAGAGAGACAAAGAGAAAGTGAGTGATGCGTTACCAGAGAGCTCATCTTAACTGTTATATTCACTAAAAAAGAGCCCATTTTCTTCTTCTTAACAACAACAACAACAACTAAGAGAGTCGGTCATCTGTGTTAAAATTTAACACATGTTAATGTATATGAGAGGGGAGGACTTCAAATATAAATAGAGGTATAAATATATGCCATAGGAAAAAAGCGCCCTTGTCTTTGAGACTGACTATTTTTTTGGGTTGATCTGGGTTAATCCGGGTAATCTATCTGACCCGTGACTCGATCATTAGACCGAGTCAACCACCGGGTTGGGTTTCAAAACTATGGTTAGGACATGGAAGGAAAAGAGCTGAAATGCATAAACAGAAACACGTGTATTTTGCAGTCTATTATTATTAAGGAAATAAAAAAGAAAAGAAAGAAGGGCAGAAGGGGGCAGGCTTGCTCACTGGTTTCAATCAAACCAGGCCGGCGCCAAAAAACTCCAACAAATGCACATTGAATCGAAGAAGACGATCTAAGAAAGCAAAAAATGAGCGGGAATCGATTATGCTCATTGCTCGGAGAACTAGGTTACGAAGGGGCAGAAACACTAGACCCAGACAGTTTCGAATGGCCTTTCCAATACGACGACGCACGCCCTATCCTCGACTGGATCTGCTCCAGTCTCCGCTCTTCCAACGTCCTCTCCCTCTCCGACCTCTCCCGGTTACTTCTTCTCACTCTTTTTCTCTTTTCTTTCTTATTTCTATTTCTTCACATCAGATCTAATTTTGTTTTTCAATCGATTCTCCAGGTACGAACAGTTTCTTCAAGAGGAGAAGCTTTTGGAGGTGCAATTCCCTTCCAACTTTATGTTTTTTTTTTTTTTTAAATGATTTGTGTAATTTGAGTGGGATTTTGGCTAGGGTGAGGACTTGGAGTTTGCTTATGATAGCATTTCAGCTTTTTCTTCAAGAAGAGACAATCAGGAGGAAGTTTTTGGTGCTGAAGAACCCTTAAAAGATATAAGGCAATTTCTCACTTCTTAATCATTTTTTTTCTTCCCTGCAAACCTTTCAATTCTACGCTTTATCATTTATTAATTTATGATTTTTTTTTTTTTGGTCTTAGAGATGCCACTTCGGCGTATAAAGCTGAAGCTTTGGAGTTGCAGAAACAGCTCAGGCATTTGCAGGCGCAGTTTGATTTGCTTTCTGGCCAGGCTTCTGCTTTGATCCAAGGGAGGCGGGCTCGAGTTGCTGCAACATCTACTGTGAATGGATGCCTTGCTGCAGTTGATGATACTCTTTCAGCACGAAACTTAAGGGTATATGATCTTATTTTTTATTTTTTTAAAATGTACTTAACTTCATCAACAGCAATGATAATTGGAGTACTCTCTTTATCTGTTGTTTAACGCGGGTTGCTTTCAGAGACAAAACTGCATGTCGTATTTTGTTGCTTGCTATGTCTTCTGAAATCTTTCTTCTGTAATGTAGATGAATGAAGTTCTTGGAAGGATTGCATCTACAGCACAAGAGTTGGCTCACTATCATTCTGGCGATGGTAGTGTTTCCCTTTCTGTTTTAACTTGTTGTTTTGGCCATTTGAAATTATTGAATTACAATCAGTTTTTGTAAAGCATTTCTTGTGAAAGATTAGACCTTCAACTTTAGATCTTTTACTTTCAAACATATGGTGTTTGAATCTATTTGTAAAGAGGATAACAATGTCGATTTAAAGCCTTGTTTTCAATTGAATACAGGCATTGATGCATGGTACAGTTCTTTACTCTAATTGTAATTGACCCCCCAGTGTATGGTATACTTTGGGCCATTCTCAAGCTTCATTATAGAACATAATGCTTGTTTGGATGGTTTGGGGGTCGGGGTAAGAAGAAAATGAATGGCAATATGATACACAAAAATGGAAGCTCTGCTCTTATCCAGACTTCTGACAACCAATTATTGGATTGACTTCAACTCCTAAGGTCATAGATAGAGTCACAAGCTAACAAAAAAATATATTTTGTTTTTCTTTTGATGGCTTCTATCACTATTTTTCTCACAGAGGGTGGCATCTACTTAGCTTACTCTGATTTTCATCAGTACTGGCTTCAAGATTCATCTTGTATAAAGGAAATAAATCAGTGGTTCTCTAAGCAACTGGAAACGGTATGTGGATGCCAAACTGTTTCTCTCTTAGAGTATTGAATTTGAAGTCATTTTGCATGTCTATATAGGTACTCTTAGGACCTAAAGTTGCAGAAATTTAGTCAAGGACATCCATGACCAGTGGAGTGGTATAGAAGATATTTCTGTTGACTGTTTATCTGTTTTCAGTGACTTTAAGTAGACACATTATTTTTTACCATGGCAATATTTGTTCTTGAATATAGCTGCAACATCACTTTTTTGAGAAATAAGAGACATTACTCTCCTTTTTTGCATCTTTTCCATTTCACTCTTGCTTTTTCTTAAAAGTATCTGTCTGTTCAAAGTCATGCTCTACTGTAACTCAATAAATACTGGGATCCAAAGTTTAAATCCCGACTCAATGCACTAGACAATATGTGTCTGCCTAATAATTCTGATTGAAAGTACAAGCTGTTAAGTATTCTGTTATGAACAATTTCTCAACAGTAGGATACATATTAGATCACTCTCAGTTTCAAGAAACGGTCTTTTTTATAGGTTTCATGGTCATAATGTGTTATAAAAATCAGGGACCTTTTCGACTAGTAGCCGAGGAGGGAAAATCAAAATGCTCGTGGGTGAGTCTTGATGACGTCTCAAATATTTTAGTACGAGGTATCCTTCGCTTTTGCTTCTGCAACTAAAGTTCATGATGCATCCTTTTCTTCCCTTGTTGCCTTTATCTTCCTTGTATAAGTACCTCTGCAACTAATATTATGTAGAAATACGATTACCATGGTGAGATACATGCAATCTATGTGTTAGGATTTAATGCATTAACGTTGAGACTCACATGTCACTAACATATTCTTGATTTGGACTTGCATGGGCATTTGCATATTAGTGTTGTCAAAAGGCGTGCGCTTAAGTGCTATAGGCGAGGCAAGGTGAGACCACAATGTTTTTATTAGCCTTAGGCGATGATATTCATTGAAGCACTACCTAGGCTATTGCCTCAAGCATTATACAGGCTTGGCGCCTTTGACAACACTGCTACTATAAATTATCTTATTTTTTGTTTTAAGGGTGAAAAATATAACTTTATATGACTATGTTATGGTATTTTCTTTTGATTTTCTAATGATGTAATCTTATTATTTTTTTTTAATTTATTGCATATCGCCTTGGTTCATTCGGGCAAGTGTCTAGCACCATAGGCATTTTAAAGGCTTGGCGCCTTTTGCCTTTGACAGCATTGTTGCATATACCATGTATCATCCTGTTAAAATACTGTCACTTCTTTTTGGATGAAGCAGATTTAGAACAATCCCATCACCAGCGTGTTTCAGAATTGCAACGGCTTCGTTCTATGTATGTTGTTTATCTTAGTTTTCCTGTAATTGCTTATTTTTCCCATATGGTTCTGTGCTTATTCTGTACTCACTTTGTCTTGCTCCATGGTAACCATTGCTATACCAATTAAAAGCCTTCTACAAGTGGTGGTTATTTTAATTTCATGCAGTATAGTTTTAAAACTTTTGGTCAAGATAACATAAGTTTTAAATGTTGTGAACTGTTCTTGAGAAAGAAACTAACGGCCTTTGCAATATTTATAGTGATTGACTTGCATCAAGAATCCATGTCTATTACTTCAATGACACCCACAGGTTAAATTAAGGTTTAGAAGAGTTTATATCTGAAATTGGTGGTTAAGCAATTTGTCATGTATTCATGTGGCTGTTCTATGACTTTGATTTTTCGATACATCCCTTGTCCTCTTCCTTGCTCCCTCCTATGCATAAACACACACGCATGAAAACTTGATCTTGGGTGTGGCATCATGGGGAGGGTTTTTTTTTTTTTTTTAATCTTGTTTTTCTTGGTGCTTAGTGGTGATATTTTTTTGAAACTCCTTGATTTAAGTCTGATGGTTGATAAAAATGCTAACAAATTTGACAGATTTGGAACAAGTGAAAGGCAGTGGGTTGAAGCCCAGGTTGAGAATGCCAAGCAGCAAGCTATTCTGATGGTACTTAAATCTCAAGTAACATCAGATGAAGCACACATACATCTTGATCTTCATTCTCTAAGGTAGAAATTTCATATTCTATATTCCTTTTCAGTCTATGGTCTTTAACTTCTATTTTTATGGCTTCCGATCAAGCATAAGGTGATACACTCAGTGAGATTGTTCTTTCGTACTTACATACATAGACATATGCACATATACATATATACATTCTTTGTATTTTACAAGCATATGCATGTATGCTTATATGCATGCTTGTAAAATACAGAGAATGGCTGGATTCTTTTGTGTCCTCTTATCAAAATAGATTGTAGATGATCCTTAATGTAGATTATGCTGTGGGGTAGACACTTTTGCCACTAATGCCATAGAGAAGGCTTTGCATTATTAAAATGCTTTTATCATCTGGTATAGTCTCTCAAATATGTTGAAAGTGGCTTTCATTTCTGTTGCAACCAAGGTTGTCAATTCCGTTTCGGTAGGTGTTTCGTTTTTTCAATTGGAATGAAATATTTCAGTGTCGGAGTGTTTCGGCATGCCGTTTCCTATATATATATATATATTTAACAAACATAATTCAAATTCAAGATAAATTAATTATAAATTATACAATACAAATACAATGCCAAACAAATATAATTTCAAAAATTTAAAATATTTCTAAATAGTCAAGATTAAATAGATCTTTAACTTAAAGTAATTCAACTTAAACAAAATATCAAAATATTATGAAAGTAAAATGTTTTAACACATATTTTAAATATAAAGTTAGGTCAATGTTATCAAGGCTAATAGAATCTAAAGCATTCCTTGTTTTGCTCAAATTCCTACAAAGTATAAACATGAAATAAACAACAAGAATATAAACCATATATATTAGTGATAAATCTAATTTTAAAAAAATTAATATCATTGTTAATGAAAAATAGTAATAATAATTTTCAATAATATTATTAATATCATTGTTATTGAAAATAGTAATGAAAAAGAATTTTTTATACTTGGGTGGTTTAATTAATTAAATTGAACAAGGTTTAATTTGATTCAATGACTTTTCAAGAGCGGAACAGAATATGTGGAATGAAACCGGAACGTTCCGGCCGAAATTTAGCTGAAAAATCCGGAACGGACTGAGATAAAATTTAAAATAAGATGAAAATTATTCCGTTTTGTTCCGTTTTTTGAATTGGTATGGAATGTTTCGGCCATTCCGGGCGAAACAGAACGGAATTGACAACCTTGGTTGCAACTATATAATTACAAATACCTTGACACTAATTCTTGAGGATAACATAGTAATTATGAACTTAGTTGATTTGCATTTAAAATAGTTATGGGGACTTCCTCCTTCATAAATGTCTCCCTGGAAACCTCTTTGCTTTAGCGAATCCTCTTTTGTTATTCTAAAATAACCCCTCCAACCTAAGGAAATAATTACTCTCATTGCACACAAGCCTGCAATGTCATGTCTTGTCATCCAACTTCCTATGAAAGTAGTGGCATTAATTAACAAAAATTCCTAGGGTGAATTACAATAAACCCACACTGAGGTATCATGAATATAATAGATACCACCCAAAAGTTTGAATGTTTGTACAGAAAACCCACCATGTATTAATAAAATACTACAGAAACCTACTTTTACACAAAATCCCCTTTGGGTTTTTGTCAAACCTTCAAATTTCACTGTCCCTCAAGGAACTTATATCATGTTTTTGTTTTGGCTATTTCATGTGACATCTTGTATTTATCTTGAATGCGCAGGAGAAAACATGTTGTATTGGTGGAAGAGCTTTCAAATCTTCATCACAAAGAAGATAAGTTATTATCTGAGGTTTGTTTGGGTGTATTTCCTAATTTTATCTATATTTTTTTGTAATTCTGTTGGCTGTCATGGAGTATTTAGAGGTACTGTAACTCTTATGCTAGTATTCAGCAGGATTTGAAAGCCCACATATTTTCATTATGACATCTGTTGTATTTTGCCCATGGAGGATGGCTCATTCTCCTTCTATTATTTTCTAATCCTTTTGTTTTAATTAAATCTTTCCTTTCCTAAAAACATTCAGAGAGGAAAACCTTAAGTTTGCACTTTGGAACATGCAGGAAAACCTTACCGGTTTAGTGATTGCAGTTTGTGTGGCCTCTTTTAGACAATACTGATGTATCTAGGGAAATTTTGAAGTTGGCACTGGTTAATGATATTATTTCAATCTGTGGGAACATTGGTTGCTTAGACAAAAAACTGAACCTTAAATCTGGGGGAACAGTGGTTGCATGGGTGGCTGCAACAGAGAAAAAAAAGATGGCATGGTGGTCATGAGAATGCTTAGTGGTTTCTGTTGTTTTATTCATCTATATTCTCTCTCATTCAGTCACTCACAGACACAGACAATTACCAAAGCCGGGCTTTTCTTAGAGGTTACTATATGCATACTATTTGCCCTCTAATGATTCAGCATCAATTTTTCAGACCATTCCAGATCTTTGTTGGGAGTTAGCTCAACTCCAAGACACATACATTTTGCAAGGTATCACGAAGTTGTAGCTTTCCTGTTCTAGAAAGAGGAAGTGCATGTTCAATTTTGTGGTTCTGATAGCGTTGGCTGTGAACTTAAATCAGTTCTAATTTATGCACTTGCAGGTGACTATGATTTAAAGGTCATGCGTCAAGAATGCTATATTAATCGACAGAAAATGGTATTGTTGTCAACTTTATAAGTTTATATCTTTGCATCCTGGTTATAGTTGTATTCTGGACAAAAAGTTAGTTCATCTGAAAGCAGGCTCTTGATTGCCATCATGTCCTATTTCCTTCCACAGCCTCCCTTTCCAAATTCTTTTTTGTTGCTCGCTTGTTTTGATAATAGAACCTAACATAAGCTATCAAATAGACAATTTACCCAATTTGATGTCCTGTTCAAGTCAGGATTTGATGACTACTGCTGCAATATTTGTGTTTTAGAACTGATTGTGGATGTTCCAACAACTGTTTACTTCTGCATTACTATACTGGTGTTAGATAATCCATACTGTAAATAGTTCTGAATGTGTTTGTACAAAAACCATCCATCTCATCCAATTTTCATACAAACCAATTGAGTAAATTGTTGTGACACTGATAAAACAATTCTATACTATGAATACACCTGCATGTATTTTTATGAGGATTCATAATCTTAATTTCTTGCTGCAGTTCATAAATCATCTAATAAATCAACTAGCAAGGCATCAGTTCTTGAAAATAGCTTGTCAGTTGGAAAAGAAGAACATGCTTGGAGCATATTCATTACTTAAAGTCATTGAGTCAGAACTTCAAGGGTTCCTTTCAGCAACTAAGGGCCGAGTGGTATTCCTTAATTCCTAAGCCTTTTGTTTTAGTTTCTCCGGATTTTCATGAGATTGCCACTTCTATCAAATGTGCTGGCCACCTACAAGTTCGTCTTCTAGAGTTTTTTCTGTTTTTATCTGTCATTTTAACCAAATCAGGAATTGGGCTGAAATGATCATATATATACTATGTTCAGATGAATTTTGTCAATAACTTTTTATTAACATGTGATAGGGTTGTTGCCTGGCACTAACTCAAGCTGCATCTGATATACAAGAACAAGGAGCAGTGGATGATCGGGATACTCTTCTGCATGGTGTTAGGGACCTTCTAAGTATCCATTCAAGTAATGACCGCATACCTGTTCCCCTCACAGTTAAATTGTTGTAAAATTTATCGTTTGTTGGAGGTGTACTGATTACGGGATTCAAATTTTTGCTTCTGTCATTCCTTCAGATGCTCAAGCTGGATTATCAATATATGTATCAGCTCCTGGCATTGTACAACAGATTTCTGCTCTACATGCAGATTTGATGACACTTCAGTCTGATCTTGAGAACTCCCTTCCAGAAGACAGAAATAGATGCATCATTGAGCTGTGAGTAATCGAATTTCAACTAAGTATCCCACTACTACATTGAATAGTATCAGGTTTACTTTGTTTCTTCTGTTCCCACCACAACGGTATGATTTGAACATGGGATCCTCTGTGATTGGCATGATTATTGTTGCGTCATTATATGATTTCCCTATTTAGTCACATTGTTAAACTTTTTACCCCAAAATTCAGCCTTTTGCGACAATGTACTCTTGACTAGACTAAGCCTTGCTTTCCCTTTCACTTGTGTTTACCTACAACTATGTGTTTTGCTCACCCAAAGAGGTTCCCATAATTTTCTTCGTAAGCAAATAACCAACACAAATAAATAATTTTAAAGCACACAACAAATACAGGAAAAACTCTCAACCTTTATTAATCTCATAATCAAAGGATTTCCATAATACAAGTATGTGTGCTATGCACAAAGATTGCATACTACACAACCATGATCTTCCAAGCTTATTTATAGATAAGTATGAGAGGTTATAAAGTATATAACTATCATCCCTACTTTTTAGGAAGTAGTGGGGCACTTTCCCCCCAATGTTTCCATGAACATAGTGGGTGGTTTTGACCTATGATCTCATGATCTTAGTGTCTTGAGGAGCTATCCTAGCCATGTCCCCATGTTCAACAACCATGTCCCTATGATATGTTCATCCATTTCCCCCATGATTTCATGATCATAACTGCCATAACTACTCACCACACTGCTATACATTTATCCTAAAATTTGTTTGTCTAAATGCCAACCCTCCACTGACATTCCAGCTGTATTTTTGCTACCCTGGAAAGTCCATCCTTTTAAGTCTAGTTTCATGCCAAGTCAAGAACCTATGACTCGTATAAAAATGATGCACACTGCCTGCTGAATTCACTATTATAGGTTGCCGTTGTTCAATGTTGTTGAATTCTAGGCAGTTTGCATTCATTAGTGCGTGCTCACACCTAGAACTCTAACAAACCATCCCCACCAGAAGAGTCCGACGTCCTCATCGGAATAGAGGTGAGGTATTTCTGCACTTTGTCTTCGAATTGCCACATATTTGTGTCCTTTTCCCATGAAACTTTCGAGTTTTTCTTCCATTTTACTAAAAACTCAGTGTGTCGATTCTTTTTATGCTGGTTGAGTCGACGATTATTCATGATCTTGACAATACCCTTATTAAACTGTTTGTGAATCGTTGAATGAGCTCTTTGTGACTTACTTTGTTTTGGATCTTCTTGATTTTATTGGAAAGGTCTCAAATAAATTATATGAAAAGTTTGATGAAACTTTAGTTGTTATGGCATCTTTAATCTATTGGCAGCAACCCTCACTTTTTTCATGATTTTGAAAGTCCATCATATCTCGGCATCAACCTTTAATGCTTTGTTTTCCCATAATTTTATTCAAGATTTGTGGAGTTTATTTGAGCAACACCTTGTCGTCCTCACTGAATTCCAGTAGTGTTCGTTTTTGGTTAGCATAATTTAACATCCTCTTTCTAGCCTTACGCAATTTGTCTTGGACTTGCTCAAACAATTCTTGTCGCTCCGTCGCAAACCTATACACAACTGGGTTTTTCCCATTAGATTTTTGCACAGCAATCTCGGAAGAATTTGGGGTTGTGTCCTCAAAACCAACTCTAATGGACTTGCTTTCGTTGCCAAGGACTCAACAAAAGCAAGTCTTCTTTGGTTCTTGTCCTCTATCAAAGTTTAGCATCACCTATGAGATATATAACGGTGAGATTAACTTGTTCAGCCAAGTCAATCTTCGCAACACTAAAGTATTGCTCCATGTCAAGTTCCTTGGAACTTCTTGCCCCACCGAAAGCAAGTCCATTTGGTTGGTTTTGGGGACACAAACCTAAACTGCTGCTGAGATTGTTGTGCGAAAATCTGGTAGTAAAAATCCAATTGCCTATAGGTTGGCGATGGAGTGACAATAATTGTTTGAGTAAGCCCAAGATACCTTGCGTAAGGCTAGAAAAAGGATGCTTAATTATGCTACAGAAACAAAGATTGCTGGAATTCATTAAGGGTGACAAGGTGTTATTCGAATTAACTTAACAAATCTAGAAGAAAATTGTGGGGAAGACAACATTAAGGGTTGGTGCTGGGATATGATGGACCTCTCAAAATCATGAAAAAAATGGGGGTTGCTGCCTATAGATTGAAGTTGCTAGAACGACTAAAGCTTCATCCAACTTTGCATGTAAGTTATTTGAGACATTTCCATGAAGATCAAGAAAATCTAAAACAAAGCAAATCGCAAAGAGCTCCACCAACGATTCATAAACAGTTTGACAATGGTATTGTCAAGATCATTGTCGCCTCAACCATCATAAGAAGAATCGACGAACTGAGTTTTTAGTAAAATGGGAGAAAAACTCGAAGGTTTCATGGAAAAAGGACATGGATTTTTGGCAATTCGAAAAAAAAGTGCAGGAATACCTCACCTCTATTCCAACAAGGACGTCAGACTCTTCTGGTGGGGATGGTTTGTTAGAGTTCTAGGCATGAGCACGCGCCAACGAATGCAAACTGTCTATAATTCAGCATCAAAGGACAATGGCAGCGCATAGGGGGCAACAACGAATTCAGTAGGCAGCGTGCATCAGTTTTGTACGAGTCATAGGTTCTTGACTTGGCATTCAACTGGACTTGAAGGATGGACTTGCAAAGGTGGCAAAAACATAGTTGGAATGTTAGTAGATGGTTGACATTTAGCAAACAAATTTTAGGTTATATGTACGACAGTGTGATGAGTAGTTATGGCGGTTATGATCATGGGGACATGACTGTTGAACATGCAGGCATGATTGAGATTGCTCCTCAAGACACTAAAATCACGAGTCAAAACCACCTATTATATTAATGGGGGAGAAAGTGTCCCACTACTTCCAAAAAAATAGGGATGATAGTTATATGCTTTGACCGCTCATACTTGTTTATAAATAAGCTTGGAAGGCCATGGCTGTGTTGCATGCTATCTTTGTGTATGGCACAAACACTTGTATTGTGTAAATCCTTTGTGTACGAGATTAATAAAGGTTGAGAGTTTTTGTTGTGTGCTTTGGGATTATTTACTTGTGCTGGTTATTTGCTTATGACAAGAAAATTGTGAGAACCTTTTTGGGTGAGCAAAACACGTAGTTGTTGGTAAACATGAGTGAAAGGGGAGGCAAGACTAAGTCTAGTTGGGACTAAACTGCCGTAAATAACTGAATTTTGGGGTGAAAATCTAACCCTGTGACAAGTGGTATCAAAGATTTAAGTGTTATGTTTGCATCACTATATGATTTGAACATGAGATCCTATGTGATTGGCATGCTTATTGTTGCATCACTATATGATTTCCCTAATACAAGATAATGATGATGCCTAGAAGACAATCAAAGATTGAAGTGTGTCCACGGACTTCCTCGTGTTTAGGAATTTTTATCTGCCGCCAGTGTCACCATGTCTTCTTGGTAGATCATTTTCTACTTAAGGATCCATTATATCTTTGAAAGGGTATTTTTGTGGACAAAATTTCTTCTGGTTAGGGTTCTTTTTGGCTGGGTGGTGGGGAGGGGGTTGTGATTGAAGTCCGCAGTTAAATGCATTGAAAATTGCTGTGAAACCTCCATGCTACATTTTGCTTTCTTTACCCACACAAGGGCAAGGTCACGTGATTGAAGTCCTCAGTTAAATGCTTGGAAAATCACTGTACAACCTCCATGCTACATTTTGCTTTCTTTACCCTCACACACCTGCAGATGGGGGCAGGGGGTGGGGGGAGGGAGGGACTATGGTTCAATGAAACACTTCATGCAATCGAGAAACAAGAGGAATAAATCACATGCAATCGAGAAACAAGAGGAATAACCATTCCATAGACTAGCTTTTAGTGGAAATTGTAGTTGGGAATATTGGAATTATTCACATGAATGGACTGATTTTTAGAATGTGAGGGAGGTAGCAGGCAGCTGCTAGTAAAACTCTGAAGCAATTATCACATTTTCTGTTTATTTGTTTCAGGTGTACACTTATTCAAAGTTTGCAGCAATTGTTGTTTGCATCTTCAACAACTGCACAGCCAATACTGACACCTCGGGTATAATTCACTGTCATTTCTTTCATCTTATGTTTAACTGGTTGAATGGTCTTTTGACAGTTTTTTTCCTTCTATGTTCTTGTTGGTTTATGCTCTTATTACTTAGATAACTGAGTTATATGTATGGCCCAGTGATTAATTTTAAATATCAAAACATGCAGCATCACATCTGATTCATTTCTGAAACTTCAAGTGATTGTAAATAAAAAATATTGATGCCCCTGCTGGGTGTTTCCAGAATTTCCTCTTTGAAGCATAGTTACCTGATCTTTGTTGGAGAACCTATATTTTTATCAAACTTTTCATGTGTCCTTACCGTGCCTTCAATTCTTGGAAAGAGGCTGTCTTTAGAGAGAGGTTGCTGCCATTTTGGACCTTTCAAAGGGACATGGGTGTTCTGGTGGCTTTATGGATATTAGATACAAGGACTGATTGGAGTAATCATTCTACATTGTTTCTAATATATACAGTTTTCGAATCATCCCAATGCATCAATATTCATGATGTATTTATTTCCTCTCTTTTTTCTTCCCTGAATGCACTGTCTGAATATATTAAGCGCTCATTGTGCTGTTTCTTTTGTGTTCTAACTTGACATGTTTGCACCTGTGACATTTGTTGCCTGTTTTAGACATTAATGAAGGAGCTTGATGAAATGGAAAAGATCAATGCGAAACTATCTGTGGCGGTTGAAGAGGTGACCCTTGAACACTGCAAGAAGAATGAGGTGAGCTTACATTGGTATATTATGAAAAATCATCCCATGGGTTAATTCCTACTTATAACTGAATCATCACTACACAGTATATTAAAACAATACAAGAATAACTGGACTGTCAAAATTTTGAGACATGCATTTCCTTACCTGGTTTAGTCTGAAGTGAATTAACTTGCCAAGTGGAGGGAGGATAATTAGGGGCCCTTCAGTAAGCCTTTAAAGAGATGGCAACAATAAGGAAGGTGACTGTAAACCGTAGCACTTAATGTTAAAAAAAGAAAAGAAATCAAATAGTGACTTAGCTTTTAGCAGTAAACCGCAAAACCTAATGTTAAGAAAAGAAAAGAAATCGGGACTTAGCTTTCAGGGCAACATGTTTCTTTTGCACGCTATGAGATAATAATACCTTTCTCTAGCATATCTCCAATTGCTTGCGTACATCAAAGATAGTTTTTATAATGAATCTTAAAAGAAATCGCCACACCCCTACATAGAAAGATTCTTCTGCTTCCATGCCTACACCATGCTACACCACAAGGAAGAAGTCCCCGTCCTCTGCTCAATTTTTAAAACCACACCTATTACGCCATGCATCTGAATTTCCTGTCCACGTTCATTTCTCTTGCAGATTGTAAAACATCATTCACAAGAGGTTGGACTTCAAAGGCGTGTTTTTGTTGATTTCTTCTGCAATCCTGAACGTTTGAGAAGCCAAGTTAGAGAATTGACTGCTCGAGTCAGAGCTTTGCAAGTTGCTCCACTTGATGAAACATGGAACAGCGAAATGGATTCTTTCTGCCGTAGCTTATTTGCAGATGCCACTGGCACTAGCACAAGCAAAAACACGTAAAAAAGCAGCAGCGGTTCGTGTTATTCAAAAGATGGGATGAAAAGGCCTCGCGAGTCGATGGATCAAACTCAGGGGGGGAGGAAAACAGGAGAAAATTTAAAGCAGCAGCTAAAACAGAAGGAAATTTAGCTTGTGTGCAATAAGAATTTAATGTAACGCATGTAGGAACGTAACATAAAAGTAATTGGCGGTGTTGGGTCAGAATCTTTGGAAGTGAAAATCACCGCTGCCGCGCCACCACCACTAAAAGCAGCAGCTACGATTAATGCCATTGCAGCGAAAATATCAAGAACTAGAACTGACCCAATCGATCTTGGAGAGGCAAATAAATCCAGAGATTTCTAATGCTAGTAACGATAGAAAACATAATTTTCGTAGTCCAAATTAAGAGCAGGGTTTTATTTAATTTATTGTGGTTCGTATTGAAAGCAATGTAATGGTTGTTGTAAAAACCCGCAAAATTCAATGACTCATGACACGATGTCCATTCATAACAAGTTGGAGATAAAATGTTTTTTTTTTTTTTTTTTGTATTATCACGTTCAATTAATACATTATGTGATTTTATTTATCATTTACATCACACATATATAATATATAATAAAATCACAAAAGAAATATATTCATTGCATCTATAACATAATATAATGAACAATTAACATATACTTGTAATCGTATTGACAATTTAAATAACTAGATTCTTATTATTAAGTTTCTACTATGTCTTTCTTTAACATTTTACTTTATATCATCGTGTGACCTCATGTTGCATTATTTTTTTGGTCTAGAATCAACACCAATCATTAACATACGTTATGATATGGTAACATGGTATGTTAGGCATCATTTCATTATTGATTATCATCTCCTAACTATGATCAATTAATCTACAATTATTATACATTAATTGTATGTGCAATTGACACGTTAATATTCCTACTTTAGTATATCCATAATTACTTTTAATAGCAGATATTATTATCATTATTAATCTCATTTAATCATCCCTGTTTTTCAAAATGGATACTAATAATTGAAGCTAACTTCACGATTTCTGTCTGGTTATCCAACAAGGATACTATTAGTTAAAGCTACTCATATCATTCCCGGTTGTTTGATATGAATACCATTAGTCGGGGCTAATTTTATCAATTAATCTCGGTTACTCAATATAGATTCATTAGCCGACGCTAATTACATCATTAATTCCAAATATAAATACTATTAGCCAAAGCTAATTTCATTATTCATTGTGTTTCATACTAATTCTCATTTGCTATTAAATTATATAATCTCAATTTTGTCACTAAATAATTTCACTCTAAAACTTTCAAAATTTTTTATTCATTTTTAGACTTTTCATATATATATATATATATATATAGTGTTTGGTTACTGTCTCATGACAAAAAAAGATAAAGATAATGAAGATAATTTTTTTTTTGTTGAAGAGATAAATTAGAGACTATTTATTATTTTTTATCCCTAAAATATTTCTTGTGAATCACTCTTAATTTCAAAATTATTCAACTAAAGTATATAAAGATAAAATAGTTATTATTATAATCTTAAAATCTGAAACGAGTTTCGACCTATAACAAGACCCGAGTCATTGGTTGGGAGGGTCAATTTTTTTTTTTTTAATATCTAAACAACATTGTTTTGATAGAAAAAATTTCAAAAACAAAAGTCAACATCTTTTCAACATTGGCTTTAATTAGGTTTTACCCCAGGGTTGTGAGTCTTCCTAAGTTTTTTATTAGATCAGACTAGGTCAATTATTTTCCTATTTTTTCTTACATTCAGACTTGTCTAGGCTTTGAGTTGGCTAGATTTCGGGTTGATCCACTAGATCGGTCCAAGTTTTATAACTAGAGTTATTATATTATTATTAATTCAAATATTCAATATAAATTAAAGTAGTAGTAATAATAATACACATTAAGGATAAAATAGTTTTTTCATATTTAACTTCAAACATGATACAAAGACAAGTATTATTATTAAATGCAATTTTGTTTTTATTTCCTATTATGTTTTATCTTTTTTTTAATTTTTATTGTCCCCGGCTCTATGTGAAAGAATAATTAAATATTAACTTAATTTATTTCAGTGATTAAAAAAATATTATTTTTTAAAATGTTTTATTCTTTGAAAAATATTAATTTTTTTTAATTTCAATAAATTAAAACAATCTATATATATATATATATATATATATATATAATTTTAAAAAATCAAGATTGTACCGAAAAGACAAATACTTTAATATTTGACGTAATTTTACGGGACACCCAAACGAATTTCATAACTGAATATGAGGTCAAGAAATCCAATCTAATAATCCAATTCTAAGCTGCGGTGTCCATGAAAATCCGAACCCCAACTGAAAATGAACACGATCATCCACAAACCAAGCACATCTCCAAATCACCCATCTTCACTCTTCCCTCAAATCAGCAGATGCAAGACTACAAGACACCTCAAGCAAATCCATGCCCACTTCATCAAAACTGGCCAAATACACCACCCTCTTGCTGCTGCTGAACTCCTCAAATTTCTCACCCTCTCTACTCAACATGAAATCAAATACGCACGTAAGTTTTTTAGCCAAATCCATCATCCCAATTGTTTCTCTTGGAATACTATAATTAGAGCTTTAGCTGATTCTGATGACAATGATCTTTTTCATGTTAACTCATTAGAGGCTTTACTGTATTTTTCCCACATGCTTACTGATGGTCTCGTGGAACCTAATAAATTCACTTTTCCTTGCGTGCTAAAAGCCTGTGCGAAATTGGCTAGGATTGAAGAAGGGAAACAGCTTCATGGGTTTGTTGTGAAGTTAGGATTGGTTAGTGATGAGTTTGTTCGTAGTAATCTTGTTAGAGTGTATGTTATGTGTGGGGCCATGAAAGATGCTCGTGTTTTGTTTTATCAGACAAGGCTAGAGGGTAATGTTGTTTTATGGAATGTTATGATAGATGGGTATGTGAGGATGGGGGATCTTAGAGCTTCTAGGGAGTTGTTTGATAGCATGCCTAATAAAAGTGTGGTTTCGTGGAATGTGATGATATCTGGATGTGCACAAAATGGACACTTTAAGGAGGCAATTGAGATGTTTCATGATATGCAATTGGGAGATGTGTCTCCAAATTACGTGACTTTGGTTAGTGTTCTTCCTGCTATTTCGCGACTAGGGGCTATTGAATTAGGAAAATGGGTGCATCTGTTTGCAGAGAAGAATGAGATTGAAATTGATGATGTGCTTGGTTCTGCTTTGATCGATATGTATTCGAAGTGTGGTAACATTGACAAAGCAGTTCAGGTATTTGAGGGGATAAGAAATAAAAAGAATCCCATTACTTGGAGTGCTATCATTGGCGGGCTTGCTATGCATGGTCGAGCAAGGGACGCTCTTGATCACTTTTGGAGAATGCAACAAGCTGGAGTGACTCCCAGTGATGTTGTGTATATTGGTGTATTGAGTGCTTGTAGCCATGCTGGTTTAGTTGAAGAGGGTCGATCTGTTTATTACCATATGGTTAACGTTGCTGGTCTCTTGCCTAGGATTGAACATTATGGGTGCATGGTTGATCTATTAGGCCGTGCTGGGTGTTTAGAAGAGGCTGAACAGCTTATACTTAACATGCCTATTAAACCGGATGACGTGATATTGAAGGCCTTGCTTGGTGCTTGTAAAATGCATGGAAACATTGAGATGGGAGAACGTATTGCAAAAATTTTGATGGGTTGGTATCCACATGATAGTGGATCGTATGTGGCTCTCTCCAATATGTTTGCCTCTGAAGGAAACTGGGAGGGGGTTGTCAAGGTGAGGCTTAAAATGAAGGAATTGGATATAAGGAAAGACCCTGGATGTAGTTGGATTGAGCTTGATGGCGTGATACATGAATTCCTTGTGGAAGATGATTCCCATCCTAGAGCTGAAGGAATCCATTCGATGTTGGAGGAAATGTCAGATCGATTAAGGTCAGTGGGATACAGGCCAAACACTACCCAAGTCTTGCTCAACATGGACGAAAAAGAAAAACAAAGTGCATTGCACTATCATAGTGAAAAGATTGCAATTGCCTTTGGCTTAATCAGTACAAAGCCCCAGACACCACTCCAAATTGTTAAGAACCTGCGTGTCTGTGAAGATTGTCACTCTTCAATAAAACTTGTCTCAAAGATTTATAATCGAAAGATAATTGTAAGAGACCGGAAGCGCTTCCATCATTTTGAGAACGGTTCGTGTTCCTGTATGGACTATTGGTGACTTCTTGCCATTTTATATCCACAATTTTCCAGCATTTTACTAGTACTAATTATAAATAGCTTAATAGCATTTTTCTGCCATCTAATCATTTGAAGACATTAGAGGCTTTATTATTAATACCAAAAAACAATGTTTATAACTCAATATTTTTTATAGTATTGACTTTTAGCGTTTGTTGTCTCTTTTCTTAATTGAAACTTTTATAGCCTTTTCCACACTTGATAGACGTTTTCCTTTCTTTGACTTACCTTTAAGTGCAGACCATTTCAACTTTTTTTTTTTTTAATAGCTTTCCTCAAAGTTTTCTTACATGCCCTTAGTCAATGATTTCTTTCTTTTATGCCTCTCTCAATCATTGAATTTTTGTTCTAAGCCTTCCCCTTATCCATGGACTTTAACATTGTCATTATCTTTGATAACACAAATCTTTTATTTGCTCCTAGTGTACGGTGTGATCCTGGTAAGAGCTTCTTTTGAAAAGAAATATTCTATCAGGCTCAAAATAAGTTTGCAAATGATATAATCTTTAGAAAGTAAAGGTCCTTCCTTTGACTTGCCTTTAAGTGCAGGCCATTTCAACTTTTTTTTTTTTAATAGCTTTCCTCAAAGTTTTCTTACATGCCCTTGGTCTATAATTTCTTTCTTTTATGCCTCTTTCAATCATTGAATTTTTGTTCTAAGCCTTTCCCTTATCCATGGACTTTAACATTGTCATTATCTTTGATAACACAAATCTTTTATTTGCTCCTAGTGTACAGTGTGATCCTGGTAAGAGCTTCTTTTGAAAAGAAATATTCTATCAGGCTCAAAATAAGTTTGCAAATGATATAATCTTTAGAAAGTAAAGGAATAACAAAAATAGCTTTTTCTCATTTCAAGAAAGGTTGGTTAGAATCGATAAATTTTGATCTTATCTAGTGTAATGATTTGGATTTGTAAAAATCATGTTTCACGAGTCTATAACTACCAAATCCACTACGTGTCATTATACATACTACTAAAACTTAACTATATGATGTGTGGTTCAATTTCATGTATGGGTTCAAAATTGTTTGGTCACCTCATGTCATTTTCAAGCATCGAGTCATTTCTGCAATCAAAACACTTTTAATATTTTAGGATTGACTAGCCTTAATTTTGCATGTTAGAGTTCAATCAATTTTTTTTTTTGTCAAGAAACACATTGAAATAAACATCTCATGCTTTCAGAACAATAAAGAGACAACGAAAATACATGTTTCGTTAAAGGATGAGATGTGACCCCAAAACAAAATGCAAAATGACAAAAATCCATAACAAAATGATTGACAGTTCAACACTCTTCTTGGATCAGCTTTTCTGGCGATATCAGTGTTTTGCCAAGCATTCAAAATCCCTTGTCATTCTAAGAATGTTGTGGTGATAATATGATTGACGACACCATCTTTCACCAACTTAACTTACCTCTTAAATATCAACCTCCAAATCGATTCTTTAAATTTTTGTAATTGTTCAATTGAAATGGTCGAGGACCCCACCATGATGTTCACATCTCTTGTATAGATTATACCGTCTATGTAGCAATGGTTGCATGAGATTTGACGGAGTCAGGGCAATAAGTTTAAAATATATTAGATGCTGGTAGGCAAGCTTGAGTGACAGAGGTATGTCAATCTTAGCAAACACATTTGAGTAGTTGATGCTACAACAAGATCTGACTGAACCACATAACTAAGGGTTTTCACCTTGAGTTTCATCTCCCAATTCATCTCTCATCATTGTTCTAGAATTCTTAATAGAACCTTCAATCTTTCCCATCATTATAGCTTGTTCAACTTTTTCAACAATCCTCAGACTCTCATGTCAATCTTGTACAGTTGTTGTGGGTGTTTAAATATAGTTGGAAACCTTTCAAGGCTATTAGGTAATCCTGGTAGAGTGCGGCACTGCCACTGTTGACACATGGAATCATACATTGTCTCCACCAGGGGAGAAAATGATGACTATGAATCTCCTCTATTTCCTCTTCGATTCCTTACTAATGGTGCTGCAAACAAACACCTATAAAGGGAGTTCTGCTTTATTGAAGTTTTAGTCTTCTTCCTGTTTTTCAGCCTAGGTTTGTCTCTTCTCCCAACTTCTGGGTTTTCATGCTGACACTGGTAAGAGAAAATTATAGATAATCTGAAACTACTGTATCCCTTTTTGGATTCCCCACTTGTAGAGCCCCAAATAGATCTCTCTGAAGAGAGTTATGCTACGCTGAAGTTCTACATCTGCTTGCCTTTTCAAACCGAGTGTGTCTCTTCTCCCTACTATTGTGTTTTGGCATTGAAATTGGTGGGGTAAATTTTCATAGTGTTTGAAACTAATACATCCCCTCTTGTATTCTTCGCTGGCAGAACCACCAATATATTCTGTAGAGAGAGTTCTGCTACGTTGAAGTTCTATATCTGCTCCTGTTTTTTCATTCTTATATCCTGTGCTACTGGACCAGAATGTAGTTAACAGTGGAGGTGAATGGAAAGAAGGCCTTGACTTATGGCGCGAAAGGCTAGCAATTGTTGGATGCTACTGGAAAGATGCAAAGGATGTGAACAACTAATAACGCAATTGAACAAGAAAGGAAATTGTCATTCGTTGATGATTGGAGGAATTATTGCCACTGTTCATGATTGCAAAGACGGAGAGGCGGTGCGACTTTAGTGTTCATAGCCTCCTTTACTAGTGGGGTGCTGAGGAGAAAACTCAATTACGTTTTCCTTATGGGGGTCAGGGACTGGCAGTATTTCCACAGGAGGCTGTGTAAATGTTTCTTTTTCATTCTTAAAGCCCAACACTTGTTTAACCAAATTAAGAAGTCTAGCTATTTCAGCTTTACTGCTCTTAATTTCTTTTGATAATGAGCCTCTCTCTAACCTCTTTCTTCATTTTCCATCTTTTTTTTTTGAATTAGGTATAGCTGAGATTATTTGGGGGAACCTACTTTTTAACCCGGTGCATGCATGATAAATGTATGAACATGCAATCTATATGATGAAATTACCCTTCAAGGGATGACACATGATCGTAACTCTTGCATGATGAAACAAGAATCTTGATTCTTGCCTAAACTCTACAATGAAAATTTTGTGAGTGACGGTTATTGTGCCACCCATAAATCTTGAGTTCAAGATGCTTCAAGAAGGGTTTACCTTGATGCAAATAAATATAGCACATACTACTGAAGGACGAGTTTTATTCATTATGTGAACATGTATAGGTTTTCTACCTAGTCTAAAAAAGGTCTCATATATGCTCAATGATGATCTTTGTAAAGACAGTATAAGGGCGTTGTGAGAAATGGTTAAGGAACGTATACCTACCATTACCAAGTAGACACTCAGATATGAGTTGAGTATTTTACGCATCTGAACCCTGATCAATAGTCATAAGGCAGATCACTAATTCCCCACCTAACTTAGACACTTGTGTGTGCTTTAAAAAATAAAGATGTGATGCATGAGACAATTCTATATAATGCATAGAAAAAAACATTAAAAAAAGAGAGACAAAAAGTAAAAACTTAAACATCAAATACACCAACCTTAGTCTAATATTGTTAGAAACAGTACCTTCCCTGACGGAGTCACCATTCTGTCGCACGTTCCGGCACGACGTGTGTTGGCGATTTTCATTCGTTTGCTTGTTCTTTGGAAGTCGCCACCTAGTATTTGGTTCAAAGTCACTAGAAAACCCGGGTGTACTAGTCTTGTTAGAGATTCATGGGTAAAAGACTGGTTGTGGCTAAGGAAGGTATTAGCACCCCTAGCGCACCCTACCTAAGGTAAGCTGTTTCGTGGTTTTGATGTGTTAAAGAAGTTTTTAAAACAGGCTTTTCCCTTTGTGTGTGTTGTGTAAACTAGTATTTATAGGTGAAGTGTGGCATGGCCAAAAACATATAAGTCCCTCAACTTCTTTATTTTTTTTAGATTTAGATTTTTCTTATTTTTTGTATTTTTTTTGGAAAATGAGCAATATCAACGTTGACTCAACGAGGAAAATCACTGATTTTAAAAATGATGCGTGAAAAGTCAAACGAATTTGAAAGACCTTTGAAAATTTAAATTCTTTTGAGACGACATTGAAAATATTAAAAACAATATAAATATATCAAAAATGTATTTTTTTGGGTTTTCGTTGTTTTTTGCTATTTTAGGTTTGTTTTTGAAAATTTATCAAAACATGGGTAGCAAAAAATATTAAGGCCCGACTTTTTTTGATTACTTTCCTTGTAATATTTTTTAGTAGGTAGTGGTATCACTAAAGGAACAAAAGGTTTGGGAATGACATGAGGAGAGGTCTACAATCCTTGGACTTTCTTGGGAGGTATTTTGGGTCCAAGTCCTAACGGATGAGGCTGGCCATTTAAGGATTGGGGAGGCTAGTGATGAAGTTGTAATAAACTTTAGACATGATTGGACTTTACATAGCTGGTTGATATTAAGCTAGAGAAATGACTTAATCACCGGTTACGAGCTTTCCTACAAAACAAGTTTTTTATTGATAAAAGGAACCCTCTGATGCTTAAATTAGAACAAAGGAGTAAAATATGTGTGAAGAGAATGTGTGTAGAGTAAGAAGAGTAATGTATGGTCTAAGCTTGTTGGATTGTCGAATGATTACTTATAATTTATGAAATTGTTGTGTTGATACAGAACAACCCACCATGACAAACTGCTAATAAGGCTAATCACCAAGTTAAAGGATGATAAGCTAAATGAGGCATTAAATGGGATGGGTCTGTTCAAAGCATTTAGGTTAAAGCTAACTTCAAGGAGGCTTTAAAACATATAAGCAGCCTATAATCAACCTAATCCATGTGCAAGAAGTGCTCAACTCAACCTCAACTTAGGCTTAGGGTTGGCGATATAATTGAGCAACCTTGTTTAAACTTTCCATATTCTACAAAGAAAGATAGGTGGTGACAATTAATATCAATATTGAAAGGATATTTGGCAAAATATTTTAAGAGTTTTCATATTCTATGAGGAAACTAAGGGGCGGGAACTATTACAAAGAATTTTATGCTTATTTAGGAAAGTTAAAGTCAACAAAAACAATTGTTAATATTCAAGGACATGTAAGGTGATTTTGGGTTTATTTTTCCTAATACATAGTTACACTCTAGTAAAAATAATTTTCAATTCGACTGTTAGATCGAGCTGAATTTTTTTCAAAAAGTTTTAGAGGTATTTTTTTCTGTTGTATTAGAATTTCAAGTCAATTTGACATCGAGAAGGCCTTGTAATAAGGTCCAAAAGTTGTTATGCGAGATTTGTATTAGTTTCCTAGTTGATTTATGATTCTTTTTTCTATTTTATTTATAACTCTTTTATTTTTTTTTTCAACATTGTTTAGAAAGTTTTTTACATATTATAGATAGGGTTATTTATCTTGTATTTAGAGTTTTTTTATGGATTTTGATTTCAGAATAATATTTGTGTGTGAGAGGAAAAATCATACTTTTTTGTTCTTGAATGAACTAAAACTGACTTATCAAGAACAATTATCAATGCAACATCTTTCTCATACTTCTCGTTCATAATTCGCTAATCGTTGGGTGTGGGTTCAAATTCTAATAGTGTTGGTGTCTCAGTTCAAGGTAATTATTGTGTCACGTTTTCTATCTCAAGTCTGTTTTTTTGGCCTTTTAGGATTACATTCAAACTTGCTTGTGGATTTCTAGATCTTATATCCATAGAGTTTGGATTAGTTAGTATCAGAGCTTGTGACATGACCAAAAGATTGATGTTTCTCCCAAGTGCAGGAGTGTCAAAGTAATAAATAACCCAGCAAGATCGGGGTTGAATCATAGGGAGGTTAATTGTATAAATTATAAATAACAATACAACAACAACAACAACAATAATAACAATAATAATAATAAAGAAGAAGAAGAAGTTGATGAGAATTTTGAGATGGAAGATCAATGTGAGAATTAAACAATGATAAAAACAAGTGTCAAGGTTAGAGGATCCACTAATAGTATTTGAAACAAGTATAATATAAACTCTTATTACTCAATTGAAAACCACACACAAAGGAGGTTCCAATCAGATTATAAATTGTTAACATGATTATAGTAGTTATCTTATTTGAATAATGCTAATACTAGTAAATATTGTCAGGTATTCATAATTATAACTTATGTTAACAACAAATCAAGTTCCTTTCATAGCACATGTGTAGGTTATACCATACGGTTGGGTTATGAATGTATCAAGCATTTGTTGTACCAAGTGTTATACAACACAAATTTAGATTAACCATTTAACAAGCAAAGTATTAAGAGTGAACAAGATAACAAATACAAAACATGTTAGTATCAAACATTAAAGTCCATGTTGAGTTTACACTATACTTATTCTTATACCATTAGTGTAACATTTTCACCTTGAAATAATAAACTTAAACATAATGAAAGAGAGAAACATAAATAATCAAATTAAGAACATAAATAAGTTACAACTTAACTAAGTAAATGTAAGGAAATGAAAAGCATAAACAAGATATTAATGAAAGAAAAACTTAAGAATTACAAAAAATATAAAGCGAGAGAGCAAGAACAAGTTTTTGATCTGAACCACCAAGCTTCTAAATACATGGAAAATGCCTCCTTTTATAGGCCAAAATTTGAAACTATTGATTTGATGATTAATTGTTGAGTGGGTGGCCAACTCTTAACTAGGTGAAAATCCTTATCTTCTTGTCTGAACAAAACATCATTGCTAAAATCAGAATTGGAACCAACTGTACGCATGAAAGTTATAGGAAATTGTCTTATCTTTCTAGGAAAAAAAATCGAGGTCATTTGGACTTCTAGAACTTGAGATATGGGCTGGACACTGAACAATGTCTAGGCTGTAGGACAGATTCAGACTTGGCCCTCTTTGTCTTTTGAATTTCAGTAGTTAAACTCATCAATCAATCCTTTGATTTATGTGATAAACCTGCATTTAAGATGAATATTTACCATAAATTAAAGGTATCTTATAGTATCAGACTTGTTATTATAAAACATGCTTTCGTTAAGGAGTTATTGATACTTCAAGTGCAAAACGATGATATAAAACCTTGATAAAAAAGCATTTTAACACCCCCTCTAGCTAGCTTATTACTACTCCCTAGTAATCAAAATGTTAAAATAGAAAAACAATTTGCAAATTCCACAAAACAAGGTATTCATCATTCAACTTCCATTAATCTATTTAGATAAACAATATATATATATATATACACACACACACACTCAATACCTTTTAAACAAAATATTTATTGGAAGAAAACAATTTTCTGCTCTAATGTTTAAGATTAACTTTCTTGAGTTGGGATTATTATCTTATTCCTTTTTTTTTTTGAATATATATACATATAACTTAAAACACAATGCATCTTTAACCCATGTAACGAGCTTTCGGCTAATGACTCTCAGACTAGTTGATCTTAGGGCATTAGGTGTTGAGACATCTTTATGAGCTTAATAACTCGAGTTGCAAATACTGATACGTAAATAGTGCAATGTTTGATTCCCTTAATTTTTTCTCCTCAATGCATGTAACAAGCGTTGGGTCAATAGCTCCTAAGTTAGTTGCCTTTAGGGTATTAGGTGTTAAAACACCCATTCAGGCTTAATTGCTTAGGTTAGGGAGGCTACAAACCAAACTTATCTACGTTTTTATTGTCATCAATTTTTTTTGTTTTTTGTATTTTTGTTTTCTTTTTGTGTTTTTTTTTTGCAAATTATATAGTATCCCTTTCCCTTAGTTGCTACCTTTAACAAAAAATCATAAATAATGTAATAATCCAGTATAGGGTATTAGGGTATCCCTTTCCCTTAGTTGTTACCTTTAGGGTATTAGGTGTTAAAACACCCTTTCGGATTTAATTGCTTAGGTTAGGGAGGCTACGAAACCAAACTTATTTACGCTTTTATTATCATCAATTTTTATTTTTTTTTGTGTTTTGTTTTTGCAAATTATATACTATCCCTTTCCTTTAGTTGTTACCTTTAACAAAAGAATATAAATAATGTAATAATTCAATGTGCAACCCACAATCATATGTTAAAGTGTGTGTGTGAAAATGAAGGTTTACAAATACTTGTTAAATGAGTATATGAGCAAAATTAAGTAATAACAATGTGAGAGTTTGTAAACCTGAATATTTAAATAGAAGTATATGATAAACCTTGTTATGAATATTGCAAATAACCATTGGAAAATATTTACTATGATACGTCTCAAGAGTCAATAAAATTCTCCTTTACTCTGCCATCCTAGTAATAATAGTTTTGTCAAATGGTTTTAATAATTGCAAAAACAATTAGTAAGTTCTATCTTTTTTTAATGTCAACTACTACCCTCCCCCCCAACCAAAACGAGACATTGTCCTCAATGTCCAAAGGTAGAAAGATGGAGTATAGAAGACATCACCTAAAACAAGGAACACTGACAAACTTGAAACACACATAAACAAATATAAGAAATAACAAAACATAATAATATGCTATTAACAAAACCAAAAGACACAAGGTTTCACAAACGAAGGCTCAAATCCATTCTAAGCTTTTGTGGCTTTTATTAGTTGACCAATTTATGCGACTCATGTAAGGATCAATTACAGGGATGAAAGATTGTAGTTGGTCAATCAATTATTCAACAGTAGCAGCATAGATTATGATTTGTCGTGCCGAAGATGTTAGAAAATGCTGTTCCACAGCTTGATCAAGAAAAGACAATAAATTATCATAAAAACCATTAACATTTAACAAACCTATAGGTTTATAGTGAATGTGCAGTTGAGTCCAAGAGGAAATATGAAAGATCTCTTCCAATGTGCCCAGACCACCTGGTAAGGCAATGATGATGTTAGCATGGTTAAACATTGTATTCATTCGATCAGACATTGTGGAGACCTGTAGTTCCTCTCCAATTGTTTTTCTAATGATGTCCCTTTTTGCCAAAGCTTTTGGAACGATACCCAAAACTTGACCGCCTCCTAAGAATGCAGCTGTTGACACACTCCCCATTAACCCAAGGCTGCCTCCCCCATATACTAAATGAATCTTTCTCTGAACTAGTATCTGACCAAGATGATTTGCGTATTTATAAACTCTTTTTCTTTCCCAGGACTAGATCCATAAAAAACACAAATATTTTTTATTTTAAGAGCTGATGATCCTGCCATTTTAAGACCTGTCTATACTTGTAGAATGTATGGGTTGAGTAGAAATGAAGGAAAGAAGAAGAAGGTTTTATAGACGAGAAAAAGAAAATGCAATCATATCACCTATATGGAAGCCAACTAGAGTCTCTCTCTTTCTTCTCATTTTTTTTTTGTATTTGAAAAAGCATGTGTATATACAGGTAGTTGCGATTGTGGCTCACATCACCCCTTAGTTGTACGTCCAAGAACAACTTAAACGCCCTATATGGGTCGAGGATAAGCTTCGTATCCAGTTTTCTTAAAAACTAGCAAACAATATCTTTTTTAGTCAGATTTCCAAGACTATGATGAGCATGTTCTTTATGAAAATGAGGCTATAAATCATGCATTGCACGATGCACATCTCCACTATGATGAGAGTTAAGAGTCAATAAAAGATTTCTAAAGACTTTATGTTTTGACATAAATCCCATATTTTTACAATTTTCATAGGTTTTGCAGAATGCATATGAGTCCTTGAACATGGTGGGCCAATAAAATCCATTTTGTAAGATTTTTATAGTCGTCTTATTTGACGAGAAATGATTTCCAAATGCCTTAGAGTGACAAAATGTAATGGCATTGCTTACCACTAAAATCCACATCGGGAATGCATCTTTTAAATATTTGATCAAGACAATATTTGAATAAGTAAGGGTCATTCCAATAATTTTGTCCTGGTTATCCAAATGAGTTGGCAAAAATCCCGAAGCAAGAAAATTGATATGTTTAGCAAACCAAGGCATTGAATTAAGATAAAGTAAAGATTCATTAGGAAAGTAATAATCAATTGGTGTGATGTTGGATGTCAAATCTATTGTTAATTTTGACAAATGATCCGCGATAACATTTTCGGTGTCGTTTTCATCCTCGATTTCTTCCTGTTTGGTCATGGCATGAGGAAATGGAAGTGCTGGTTAGGAATCAGTATTTTCTTTGCAATGTTCAGATTCAACCCCTTCTTTATCCTCAGAGATTGACTGATCATCTTTCTCATAAGGTTTAAGAGTGGATTTTTCAATAACTTTACCACTACGAAGAGTGATGACTAATTTGACTTGATCCATATGTTGGCTTCCATAACTACTTGCATTTGCATTGTATTGCCCATATTGATTTTGATGTGGTTGAGATGGAAACTTACCTTTCTCTTGAAAACTGAGAGTAGATGTGAATTTTGAAAGAGTATCTTTAAAATTTGTCATGCTTATAGCAAGTTGAGTGTTGATTGTCTCTTGCTTTTCAATGAATACATGCAACGTTTCCTCAAGATTTCTTCTAGGAGATGGAGCATAAGGAGATGCATATCCATGAGAATTTTGAAAATTATGGTGTGCTTGAAACGGTGGCTGTGAAGTTTGTGCATTATTGTTATCACTTTTCCAACTGAAATTTAGTGATTTCTCTAAACAGGGTTGTATGTTTGTGAGTATGGGTTATGAATGGGCTTTTGGAAACTATTTAAAGCGTGTACATGTTTATGGAGGCATTCCTTGAAAGAAGGCAAAGTTGGACAATCATTGGTTGCATATTCATTTATTTCACTGATTTGACACACAATGTCTTGAATAGATTTTAATTGACCACTCTTTTTACATTCAAGTGCCTCGACTTTTCTAGCTAAAGATGTAAATTTGGCTTGAAGGTCATGATCTTCCATAAGGTTGTACATACCTCCACTAGATGTATGAGGTTAAGTTTTACCCGGTGCCTCATAAATGCCCGTAGTGTCCTAATTTTGAGCATTTTCAGCTAGCAAGTCTAGGTACTTCATTACTTCATTAAGGTCTTTATCTTTAAAAGTTCCATTGCACATCAATTCCAGCATTTTCCTATCTTTAGGTGTGAATCCTTTATAAAAATGTGAAACCAATCTCCATGTTTCAAAATCATGATGAGGGGAAGTATTAAGCAAGTCTCAATACCTACCCCAACAATGGTAAAATATTTCTCCTGGTTTTTGAGTGAAAGTGGTGATTTGTCTTTTGAAAGAGTTTGTTCTATGAGATGGAAAAAACGTCTTTAAAAATTGTTGTTGCATTTCATCCCAAGCACGAATGGATCCTGGTCTCAAATTTTGTAGCCATATTTGAGCTTTATCTTTTTAAGAAAAAGGAAATAGTTATAATATAATGGTGTTCATGCTACAATTTGAGTCATTGTAAGTATTGCGAACTTCAAATTCTCTCAAATACAAGTATGAATTTTCTAGATCTAAGCCATGAAAAGAAGGTAAAAGTTGAATAATGCTTGGCTTAAATTAAAATGAGATGCATCAGGAGGAAAAAATATACATGAGCACGCAATTGTTGTTGTTGGATTCATATAGTCTCTAAGTGTTCTAACCCGATTATTCTCATTATTCTCATTATAAAGCGACTGATTATCATCTTCACCATGTTTTCTAAAAAAGATAAGGATACCCTACAAAGTCTATCATTTAACGTACGTGACTAAACTCTTATGCACGTGTAGGAAGAGAATAAAAAAAAGAAAAGAAAAAAGAAAAAGAAAAGGAGACAAAACACAAGAAACAAAAGTTAGATAAAAGAAAAGTGAAAGGAGAAAACTATAACAAAATTTATAATTTGTACCAAGTATTATATAACACAAATCTAGATTAACCATTTAACAAGCAAGGTATTAAGAATTAATAAGATTAAAAGATAAGATATGTTAATAACAAATTTTTTTGGATATAAACTTTGAAGTCCATGTTGAGTTTATATTATACCTATTCTAACACCATTAGTGAAACCTTTTCACATTGACATAATAAACTCACCTAAACATAATAAAGATGAGAAACATAAATAAACAACATAAGAACATAAGTATAGTAAAGGAAATGAAAAGCATAAACAAGAGATTAAGGAAAATTTAACATGAAATAAAACTTAAACATTACAAAAATATAAAAAAAGAAATAAAAAGCATGATCTTGATCTGAACAACCAAAATGGCTAAATGCATGGCAAATGACTTCTTTTATAGGCCAAAATTTAGAACTATTGATTTCATGACTAATTGTTAAGTGGGTGGCCACATTATGACTTGGTGACAATCCTTATCTTCTTATCTGAACAAAACATCATTGATGACGTTAGAATTTGAATAGACTTAACGCATGAAAGTTCTAGGAAATTATCTTAGCTTTCTAGAAAAAAAAATTTAAGGTCATTTGGACGTCTAGAACTCGAGATATGGGCTGAACACTGAACAATGTCTGGTTGTAGGATAAATTCGGACTTTTCCATTGTTGCTACAATTTGGACTTGAAAATGACCTTTTTAAATCTTTGACTCCGCATGAAAGTTTTAGGCCTATGTCTTGGCTTTCCATCCATGAAAATAAGACCTAAATCGAAGATCTACAGCTTCAGATATGACCTAATGACCGACCAGTGTTCCAGTTTGGACTAAACAAACATCTCTTTTCTAAGTTTTGCCCTCTCTTTGTCTTTTAAATTTCAATATTTAAACTCATCAATAAATCCTTTAAGAAGTACTAATCACTTGGTAATCATGATGGATTGGATGGGGATTTAAGAAGTATCAAGATGAAAATTCCAACATTCCAAGGTAAAAACAACCTTAAAGCATATTTAGAGTAGGAAAAGAAGGTTTAATAAATCTTTTATTGCCATAGCTACTCGAAAAAGAAAAAGGTAAAACTTGTTGTTATTGAATTTACTAATTATGTTATAATGAGAAAGAGGTTTATCCCTAGTCACTATTTTAGAAAGCCTGGAGAATTAACACAAGAAGATGAAAACTATTATAATTTAGGCTAATATATTGAAGGATAAGGAGGCAACCATGGTGAGGTTTCTTAATGAGTTGAGTCAAGATATAGCTAATTTAGTAGAGTTACAATATTATATCGAGTTAAAGAATATGGTACATATAGCTACGAAGGTGGAGAGACAACTTAAAAGGAAGGGGAGTACATGACAAGTATTTAATTTGGGTTTTATGTCATCATAGAAGTTGAATTTAAGGAGAGGGGGCTGCCTAAACCAAGCCTTTTATGGGTTCTAAGGTCTAAAAATCTAAAGCCAAGGAAAAGGTCCATACAAAATCTAAAGGTAAGTCTGATACTCAACATATTCATAACTATGATATCAAGTGTTTCATGTGTTTAAGGGCTGGACACCACTTCTCAATGTTCATACAAGAGGTTTATGATTTTGAAAGACCACAATGAGATTGTCTCCAAAAGTGACAAATCTAAAGTAGATATGATGCCACCATTTGAGAATTATAGTGATGAGGATGTGGAGTACCTGGTTAAGGGTTAATCTTTGGTTATTAGGCATACACTTAACATTCAGATTAAGGAAGATGATGTAAAGTAATAAAAAGGAGAACATCTTCCATACATGATGTCATATTCATAACAAGGTATGTAATATGGTCATTGATGGTTGTAGTTATGCTAATGTCACCAATACTATTCTTGTTAGGAAATTGAATTTGGACATTTTTAAACATCATAAGCCTTATTTATTGCAATGGTTGAATGAATATGGTGAAGTTAAGGTTACAAAGCAAGTCTTGGTTTCATTTTTTTTATTGGAAGGTATTATGATGAAATGTTATGTGATGTAGTTTCTACACATACAAGTCACTTATTGTTGGGTCGTCTGTGGTAATTCAACAGGAGGGAAATGCATACTAGTTTTAGAAATGAGCACTATATTATAAAAAGGTGTTAAAATCATCACATTCGTCGACTAATGAAACAAATATGAATTTGACCTAGATTGGAGATAAAACAAGAGGACAAAAGAAAGTAAGGGTGAGAAAATTGAAGAAACAACTAAATTTTTATGCAAGAGAGGGTAAGGTTAAAAGTGCCTTTTATTTTCGCAATCCAATTATTGCAATTGTGTATAAAAAGGCTTCTTTTAACACTAACAAACTTAATCCTTGTATTCATATTTTGGTTGTTTCTTTATTGCAGGACTTTGATGATGTTTTTCCTGAAGATATTCCAAATGGTTTGCCATTGATAAAGGAATCGAACATCAAATTGATCTTGTTGACACGACCAAAAGATTGATGTCTTCTCCCAAGTGTAAGAGTGTTGAAGTAATAAATAACTCGGCAAAACTGGGGTTGAACCACATGGAGGTTAATTGTATAAATTATAAACAACAACAACAATAATAATAGTAATATAATAATAATAATAATAATAATAATAATAAAGAAGTGGATGAGAATTTTGAGATGGAAGATCAATGTGAGAATTAAACAATGATAAAAACAAGTGTCAATGTTAGAGGATCCACTAATGGTATTTCAAACAAGTATAGTATAAACTCTTATTACTCAACTGGAAACCACACATAAAGGAGGTTCCAATCGGATTATAAATTGTTAACATAATTACATTAGTTATCTTATTCGAATAATGTTAATACTTGTAAATATTGTCAGGTATTCATGATTATAACTTATGTTAACAACAAATCAAGTTCCTTTCATATCACATGTGTAGGTTATACCATACGGTTGGGCAGTGAAAGTGCCAAGCATTTGTTGTACCAAGTGTCATACAACACAAATCTAGATTAACCATTTAACAAGCAAGGTATTAAGAGTGAACAAGATAACAAATACAAAACATATTAGTATCGAACATTAAAGTCCATGTTCACCTATTCTTGCACCATTAGTGTAACCTTTTCACCTTGACATAATAAACTTAGCTAAACATAATGAAGAAGAGAAACATAAATAAACAAAATAAGAACATAAATAAGATACAAGTTAACTAAGTAAAGAAAAGGAAATGAAAAGCATAAACAAGATATTAATAAAAGCAAAACTTAAGAATTACAAAAAATATAAAGAGAGAGAGCAAGAGAAAGTTCTTGATCTAAACAACTAAGCTCCTAAATACATGTCAAATGCCTCATTTTATAGGCCAAAATTTGAAACTATTGATTTGATGACTAATTGTTGAGTGGGTGGCCAACTCTTGGCTTGGTGAAAATCCTTATCTTCTTGTCTGAACAAAACGTCATTACTAACATCAGAACTAGAACCACCTATATTATGAAAGTTATAGGAAATTGTCTTATCTTTCCAAGAAAAAAAATTGAGGTCATTTGGACTTCTAGAACTCAAGATATGGGTTTAACATTGAATAATGTCTGGGTTGCAAGACAGATTTAGACTTCTCCGTTGTTGTTATAATTTGGACTTGAAAACGACCTTTTTAAATCTTGGACTTCACATGAAAGTTGTAGGCATATGTCTTACCTTTCCATCCATATATAGTAGACCTAAATCCAAGATCTACAGCTCCAGATATGACCCAATTACTGAACAGTGTTCCGGTTTGGACTACACCAACATCTCTTTTCTAAGTTTGGCCATCTCTTTGTCTTTTCAATTTCAGTACTTCTTATCAATCAATCCTTTCATTTATGTGATAGGCTTGCATTTTAGATGAACATTTACCATAAATTAAAGGTATCTTATATTATTAGATATGTTATTATAAAACATGCTTTAGTTGAGTTATTGATACTTCAAGTGCAAAATGATGATATAAAACCTTGATAAAAATGCAACTTTAAGTACTAATCACCCCCCCAACTAGCTTATTACTAGTCCCTAGTAATCAAAATGTTAAAATAGAAAAAAACAATTTGCAAATTCCACAAAGCAAGGCATTCATCATTTAACTTCTATAAATCTATCCAGATAAACAAACTCTCTTGAAATTCATATATCTGCTTAATATCTGTTAAACAAGATATTAATAAACCTTTCTTTTGTGCTCAATATATCAATACATAGTTATGGGGCTTTACTTGAAAAAAAACAAAATTTTTGTTCTAATGTTTAAGGTAAACTTCCTTAGGTTAGGATTATTATCTTTTTTTTCTTCTTTTTTCTTTTTCTTTTTAAATATATATACATATAACTTAAAACACAATGCATCTTTAACCCATGTAATGAGCTTTCAGCTAATGACTTCCAGACTAGTTGGTCTTAGGGTATTAGGTGTTGAGACACCCCTACGAGCTTAGTAACTCGGGTTGCAGATACTGATATGTAGATAGTGCAATGTTTGAATCCTTTAAGCTTTTCTCCTCAACCCATGTAACAAGCGTTGGGCCAATAGCTCCCAAGTTAGTTGACTTTAGGGTATTAAGTGTTAAACACCCCTTTGAGCTTAACTGCTTAGGTAGGGAGGCTACGAAACCAAACTTATCTACGTTTTTATTATCATTATTTTTTTGTTTTTTTTTTGAAAAGCATATTATATACTATCACTTTCCCTTAGTTGTTACCTTTAACAAAAAAACATAAATAATGTAATAATCCAATGTGCAACCCACAATCATAAGTTAAAGTGTGTATGTGAAAATAAAGATTTTAGAATACTTGTTAAATGAGCATATAAGCAAAATCAAGTGATAATAATACAAGTGTTTGTAAACCTGAATACTTCAAGAAGTATTCTGATAGACCTTGTTAAGAATGTTTACTAAGATGCGTCTCAAGAATCACTTTAGCAAAAGAACTCCTTTTACTCTGCCATCCTAGTAACAATAGTTTTGTAAATGGTTTATGAAATAGAAAACACAATTAGTTTTTTTTTTAAATATATCAACTACAATCCTTTCCCCCCAACCAAAATGAGACATTGTCCTTAATGTCCTAAGGTAGAAAGATAAAGTATAGAAGACATCACTTGAAATAACAAACACTAACAAACCTGAAACACACTTAAACAAATATAAGAAACAACAAAACACAATAATAAAACCAAAAGACATAAAGTTTTTACAAACGAAGGCTCAAATCCAAATACACTCTCCTCCATACACTAAATGAATCTTTTGCTCAACTAGTACTAAACCAAGATGATTTGCTGATTCTAAAAATTCCTTTTCTTTCCAGGACTGGATCCACCGAAAACACAAATATTTTTTATGTGATGACTTGATGAACTTGTCATTTCTACACACTTCTATATTTGATGAATGTATGGGTTGAGTAGAAATGAAGGGAAGGAAGAGAAGAATTTATAGATGAGAAATTGAAAATACAATCATACCACCTATATGTAGGCCAGTTGTAGTCTCTCTCTCTCTCTTATTTATTTATTTTGAAAAAACATGTGTATGTACAGGTAGTTGTGATTGTGGCTCACATATTCCTTGGTTTTACGTCTAAGAACAACTTAAACGCCCTCTATGGGTTGGGGGATAGGCTTCCCATCCAATTTTTTTAAAAACAGGCATACATGGTCTTTTTTAGTCAGATTTCTAAGACTATGTCAAACATGTTCTTTATAAAATTGTGGCCATAAATCATGAATTGCACGATGCACATCTCCACTAAGGTGCATCTCAAGAGTTAATAGAAGATTATCTAAAGACCCCTTACTCAGGCCATCCTTAATGAATTGTATTTTATCTTCACAGTTACAGATATCATTTCTAAAGAATGACATGTCACATTACAAGTCCATCTAGCACATTTGTGACAGATTTTCAGTTGTTTTGCACGACGATTCTTTGCAAAAGTGCTTTTACTTGTTCTAGGCATGTATAAAATGAAAGAATTAGAGGATTCACCTGATAATCAGACCTTTGCTTCAATTAACTAGTAAATATCTTCAGGAATTTCATGGTTCATTAACAACCTCAATCTTGCACCTCTAGCACAGTAAATTTTTGTAATCACATTCTGAGGCAGAACGGGAAAATACTTTTTCAATTTTTCAAGAGTGGTGTCCATTTTCAAATGAGAATTGATGGAGAGATTCAAAGAAAGGGGAAAGAGCAAAGAATTACACAAATATATACACATATATCAGTTATCATAGGAAATTGAAAGAACCAACTTAAGAGTCACGGAGTACCATTATCCGTCATTTGACCGGGGTGAGAGAGACTAGCAAAACAAAAGTCACATAAAAAAAGAAACATAAAAACAATGTGAGAAAAAAAATCAATCTTTATATACAGGATCACCCAATTCAATAAAGTCATGTTCAACTAAAAAATTATCAAAGTAAACTTTCAAACGATATCCATTTACCTTGAAAACATTGTCATTCTTTAGATTCTCGATATCACAAGCTCCATATGGATACACATGTTTCACAATAAAAGGACCCGCTCCATCTTGATCTTAGTTTTCCAGGAAATAAATGGAGTTAAGAATTATAAAGCAAGACTTTTTGACCAACATTGAATGTTTTTCTTAGTACTTTCTTGTCATGAAACTCTTTGATTCTTGTTTTATGAATTCTTGAATTTTCATATGCATCATTTCTTATTTCCTCAAGCTTAATTATTTGTAATTTTCATAGTTGATTAGCATCATCAAGGTTTGAATTGAAAGCTTTAATAGCCCAATAAGCTTTATGTTCAAGTTCCACAAGCAAGTGACAAGGTTTTTCATATATTAGTCTATAAGGTGACATACCTAATAATGTTTTATAAGTAGTTCGATAAGCCCAAAGTGCATCATTAAGTCTTAAAAACTAGTTTTTCCAATTAGAGTTCACTGTTTTCTCTAAGATTTGTTTGATCTCCCTATTAGCAAGTTCTACCCACTCATATGAGGGTGATAAGGGGTGACAACTTTGTGTATGATTCCATATTTCTTCATTAAAGACTCAAATTGCTTGTTGCAGAAATGTGTTCCACCATCACTTATCATGGCTCGAGGGATTACAAATCGACTTAAAATATTTTCTTTTAAAAACTTTATCACTGTTTTGTGATCATTGTTTCGACTTGGAATTGCCTCTATCCATTTTGAAACATAATCTACTGTGACTAACATGTACAAGAAACCAAATGATGGAGGAAATGGACCCATGAAATCTATACCCCAACAATCAAAGATCTCAATGACAAGAATATGATTTAAAGGCATCATATGATGTTTTGATATAGATCCCAACTTTTGACAATTTTCACAAGTCCTGTAGAATGCATGTGAGTCCTTGAACATGGTGGGCCAGTAAAATCCACTTTGTATGATTTTTGCAATTGTCTTTCTTGATGAGAAATGACCCCCACATGCCTCAGAATAACAAAATTTAATGACACTACTTACCTTATTGTCAGGAATGCATCTTCAAAATATTTGATCAGGACAATATTTTAATAAATAAGGGTCATCCCATTAAAAGTTCTTCACTTCGTTCAAGAACTTTCTTTTGTCTTGGGTACTCCAATGAGCTGACAATTGTCCTAAAACAAGAAAATTAACAATATTAGCAAACCAAGGCATTGTAGAGACAAAAAATAAAGATTCATCAGGAAAGTAGTTATCGATTGGTGTGATGTCAGATCTCGAATTGGTTGTCAATCTTGACAAATGATCTGCAACAACATTTTCAGTGCCTTTCTTGTCTTTGATTGTGATATCAAATTCTTGAAGTAACATAATCCACCGCACCAATCTAGCCTTATAATCTTTCTTAGAGAGAAGATATTTCAATGCTGCATGATCACTAAAAACGACAACAGGTGAGCCACCAAGATAAGATCTGAACTTGTCACATGCAAATACTACTGCAAGTAATTCTTTTTCAGTGGTAGTGTGATTCATTTGAGCACCATTTAAAGTTTTACTTGTATAGTAAATCACATAAGGTTTCTTAGCTTTTCTTTGTCCCAAGAAAGCACCCACGATATAATCACTAGCGTCACACATTATTTCAAAAGGTAATGACCAATCAGGAGGTTGAATGATAAGAGCAAAAGTAAGCAAGCTGAAGTAAGGAAACGTTCAACAATATCACTGAATATGCTAAGCATGCATCTTTGAAATGTGGCTGGTGCATTACATAATCCAAAAGGAATTATTTGATATGCAAAAGTACCAAATGGACATGTGAAAGTAGTCTTCTCTTGATCTTCCAATGCAATTTCAATTTGGTTATAACCTGAATAGCCATCTAGGAAATAATAAAATTCATGACCTACAACTCTTTTTAGGATTTGATTCATGAAAGGTAAAGGGAAATGATCTTTTCTAGTCATTGAATTAAGTTTTCTATAGTCAATGCACATGCGCTAACCAGTAATAGTCCTAGTTAGAATTAACTCATTTTTCTCATTTGTTATCACAATGACTCTAGACTTCTTAGGTACAACTTGGGAAAGACTTACCCATTTGCTGTCAGAAATATGATAAATGATTCCATTATCTAAAAGCTTAATGACTTCATTTTCACTACTTTCATATTAGGATTAAGCCTTCGTTGCATTTCTCTAGAGGGTTTAGCATTTTCCTCTAAATAAATCCTGTGTGTGCACATCAATGGGCTAATTTCTTTTATGTTAGCTATGGTCCATCCTATTGTATTTTTGTGCATTTTTAGAGTTTGTAATAACTTACGTTCTTGATGTTCATTAAGATTAGAATAGATTATTACCGGAAAAGTTTCATTTTCTCCCAAAAATGAGTATTTAAGATTGAATGGTGACGACTTCAAATCAGGTTTTGGTGGTTGAACACTTAAAGGTATGAACTCAATTGATCGTGGTGACAATTCTTCAATTTATGGCCTCCAATTCTATGACTTTGATTCTTCCTGAAAATAAACCATTTGCAAATCATCAGGTTCATCAATCTCAGTTTCACTGAAAATGGTTTGAAATTGATCATGGACTAATTTTTCAATAAAGTCCACTTCATGTAAATCATTATCATCTCCAGGTTGCTTGCAAATGTTGAAAATATTCATCTCCAATGTCATGTTTCCAAATGACAATTTCATCAGCCGATTCCTACAATTAATCAATGCATTAGAAGTTGCAAGAAATGGACGTTATAAAATAACAAGAATTGAATTACAGGCTTCAACAGGTTGTGTATCCAAGACAATAAAATCTACAGGGTAAATTAATTTATCAACTTGTACTGACACATCCTCAACTATTCCTCTAGGCACTTTTATAGATCTATCAACAAGTAAAAGAGTTATAGAAATTGGTTTGAACTCACATAGATTGAGACTTTGAAAAAATGAATATGGAAGTAAATTCACACTAGCTCCAAGATCAAGTAAGCTCTTTCAAATTTATGTTCTCCAATAAAGCAAGAAATTGTAAGACAACTAGGGTCTTTATATTTCAAAGCATTATTGTTATGAAGAATAACGCTTATTTGTTCGGCTTAAAGTACTTTTCTTTTCACATTCAATTTTCTCTTCATAGTGCATAGATCTTTTAAAAATTTAGCATAGAAAGGTACCTATTTAATAACATCCAACAAAGGTATACTGATCCTTACTTGTTTGAAAGTTTCAAGGATTTTAGAATTGTGATTGACTTTCCTTTGTTTGGTCATGGCATGAGAAAATCACAGTGCTAGCGGAGAATCAGTCTTTTCTTTACAATGTTCATATTCAACCCCCTCCTTACCCTTAGAGATTGACTCATCATCTTTCTCACAAGGTTCAAAAGAGTGTTTTTTTAATAACCTTACCATTGCGAAGAGTGATGATTGATTGATTTGACTTGATCCATGTGTTGGCTTCCGTAACTACTTACATTTACATTGTATTGCCCTTTTGGATTTTGCTGTGGTTGAGATGGAAACTTACCTTTCTCTTGGAAACTAAGAGTAGATGTTAACTTGCAAGAGTATCTTTAAAATCTGTTATGCCTTGAGCAAGTTGAGTGTTGATTGCCTCTTGCTTTTCAATGAATGCATGCAATGTTTCCTCAACATTTCTTCTAGGTGGTAGAGCATAAGAAGGTGCATATCCATGAGAATTTTGAAAATTATAGTGTGCTTGAAACAATGGTTGTGAAGTTTATGCATTATTATTACACTCCTCCAACTTAAATTTTGGTGGTTTCTCAAACCAGTGTTGTATGTTTATGAGTATGGGTTATGATTGGGCCTTTGGAAACTGTTTAAAGCATAGGTTTGTTCATGGAGGCATTCCTTGAAAGAAGGCAAAGTTGGACAATCATTGATTGCATGTTCATTTGTTTCATAAATTTGACACAGAATGTGTATCACCAAAAAAAAAAAACAAGTGGAACCAAAATGACTCCACCATCGCTGCTGATTTGTGAATCGGCAGTGACACAGTTTGAGGCTGCTGATATTGGAATCGGCAGCGATGCAGTTTCGGCTGCCGATTTATGAATCGGCAGCGTCGCAGTGCCGCTATCGATATTTGAATCGGCAGCGATGCAGTGCTGGCTGCCGATTTCTGAATCGGCAGCGATGCACTTTCAGGCTGCCGATATCTGAATCGGCAGCGACACAGTTTCAGGCTGCCGATATTGGAATCGACAGCGATGCAGTTTTGGGTTGCTGATATCTGAATCGGCAGCAACGCAGTGCGGCTGCCAATATCTGAATCAGCAGCGATGTAGTGCTGGCTGCCGAATTCTGAATCGACAACGACACAGTTTTGGGCTGACGATATCTGAATCGGCAATGATGCAGTTTCGGCTGCCAATATATGAATCGACAGCGACGCAGTGCGGCTGCCGATATCTAAATCGGCAGCCATACAGTTTTGGGCTGCCGATATCTGAATCAGCAACGATGCAGTGCTGGCTGCCAATTTCTGAATCGACAGCGACGCAGTTTTGGCTGTCGATATCTGAATCGACAGTGATGCAGTGCTGGCTGCCAATATCTGAATCGGCAGCGATGCAGTGCTGACTGCCAATTTCTAAATCGGCAGCGATGCAGTTTCAGGCTGCCGTTTCTGAATCGGTAGCGACGCAGTTTCGGGCTACTGATTTTTGAATCGGCAGCGACACAGTTTGAGGCTGCCGATTTCTGAATGGGCAGCGACATAAAATATATATATATATATATATATTTATATACACACACACACACACACATATAATAAAGGTTTTAATGTGGGACACACCTATCCTAGGGGGGAGAAGGGGAATGAAAATCAGCTCAAGGATAACCCAAAATGAGGGTTAGGATAGCCTTGTCCAACATCCAAACACCCCCTTTTTTACTTTTAGGAGGGGTATAAATGCAGCAAGGAGAGAGAGAGGGAGACACCCTCCCTAAAATCGAGATGGTCCCCTTCCCTCTCCCCAAAGTGAGCTCTTGTCCGCTTCCCTTTCCCTAAAATGAGATGCTTGTCCCCTTCCCTCTTTCCCTTTCCAAGGAAAGAGCTTGACCAAACCCCAGCTGCTAGTGCCCTCCTTAGACGTGAGAGAAAGAAGGGAGAGCTTGACAGGAGGCTGGACAGCTGCAAACATGAAAGGAGTAGAGGCCTAAAATTGGTGGGGAACTAACAAGAGGAGGCGAAAAACCGAAAGAGAGGAAGAGGAAGAAACAATCAGAAGTAGAAGGGGAGAAATGTTGTCAAACCCCTCCCAAAAATGCTAAATCCGAGAGGTATGAACCATGTCTTTCTCCACCTGTTTTTAAGGTCTTGAAATCAAAAGGAAGAAGAATAAAAATATGGATGCATGGCCTAGGAACTTTACTCCAACTGTTATGGAAAAGAACTAAGCTAAAAGGAGGGACAAAACAGGGCTGGATGGGGGACCTGATTTCAGAATATTTAACGAAAGATTATATGCTGAAATTGATGGGTTCAATGTGTGTATGCTGCAGGAATTTATTGAAAGATTATATGCTAAAATTGATGGTTTCAATGTGTGTATACTGCTGGAATTTATTGAAAAATTATATGTTGGAATTGATGGTTTCAATGTGTGTGTTCTGCTGGAACTTAGTGACAGTTTATTTACTGGAGTTGTTACAACGTGAGGTGTGTTTCATGCCAAAGTGTGGGTTGGGCAGCAAAATTGTGATTCGCTGCCGAAGTTGAGTTGGCTGCAACGAAAGTGTGATTCGCTGCCGAAATTGAGTTTGCTGCACCGAAATTGTGATTCACTGTCGAAGTTGAGTTGTCTGCAACGAATTAGCATTCATTGCCGAAATTTGTGTTCTGCAGCGAATTTGTGATTCGCTGCCGAAGTTGAGTTGGCTGCAACGAAAGTGTGATTCGCTGCCAAAATTGAGTTGTCTGTAGCGAATTAGCATTCGCTGCTGAAATTTGTGTTCTGCAGCGAAATTGTGATTCGCTGCTGAAATTGAGTTGTCTGCAGCGAATTTGTGATTCGCTGCCGAAGTTGAGTTGGCTGCAGCGAAATTGTGATTTGCTGCCGAAATTGAGTTGTCTGCAGCGAATTAGTATTCGCTGCCGAAATTTGTGTTCTACAACAAATTTATGATTCGCTGCCGAATTGGCAGCCCGCAGCGAACCAGTTTTTGCTGCTGAATTGGCAGCCCGCAGTGAACTAGTTTTCGCTGTCGAGTTGGGCAACCTGCAGCGAGCCAGTTTTTGCTGCCGATTTCTACAATAGGTCTTCTGGGCAGAAATGACTTAAATTCTAGTAACAATTTCATGGTATGATGCTGTAAAATGTGGAACACTTGAATGTGAACCTATGAACTCTTCAGATAAGTGTGGTGATGAATGTGAATTGAAGATACAAATGAATTGATTGTGGTCTTTGGTGTCTTAGGTGTTGTGGCCGGGATCGGACCATTGCCAGGACAAGGACAGACCACAAGTGGAGCAGGTAGGTGGTTTCCACCTTTTTCCCATTTTGATGTTTATGTTGTGAAAAGATTAACATGTGATGATATTTTATTAAATCCTTGTTGTAAGAGGAAACAACGAAGAAGAGTTGGATTAAATTCTTGATGATCGTCGAAACGACTATGAAATGTCGAACAAGTTCTTGATGACTGTTGAAACAATGGTGAAAATGTTAGAGTTCTAAACTGATCCATTTGAGGTGAACATCTTATTGAGTTGTGATGAATACTAAACCGAATGTGATGATGGCGCTGTTATGAATTTAGGCTACTAATGAATGGTAGTATGTGTCGTATGAAGGATCTACTTTTGTATTCTTATTGAATGTAATGGTGATGAATGATTGTATGAGTATTATGAAGGATCTACTATTTTATTATATTGAATGTAATTGTGATGAATGTGCTACCAAGAATCTATCTTTTATTATATTGAATGTAATGATGATGAATGATTGTATGAGTGTTATGAAAGACCTATCGTTGTATCGTATTGATGGTTAATTACCACAAATGGTGGTGTGTGTAATACGGGGGATTTATTATTGTGTTGCATTGAACATTAACTATCAGGAATGGTTGGATGAGTGTTACAAAGGGTATTGTCGTGTTGTGTTATATTGAATGCTAAACTGTTGTGGGATGTTTGGTTCTGCATTACAAAGGATCTATCATCGTGTTATGAAATGATAAACTACTAGGAATGGTGGTACGAGTAACCCTAAGGGTCTACTTTGATGTTGCAAGGAAAGTAAATTTGTCATGAATTGTTTGATGAAACAATGATTAGCTTCGGCTAATGGCATCCAAGTGGATGACCGGAACAAACGATTGATCTGCTTCGATTAACGACATCCGAGTGGATGACTGGCACAAATGATTAAATAGCTTCAGCTAATGGCATCCAAATGGAGGACCGGGGTAAATGATTGGTTAGCTCTGGCTATTGGCCTCCAAAGCAGACGACTGGGATGAACAAAGATTAACTCCAACTAATGACATCCTAAATGGATAATCGAACTTAATAAATGATTAGCTATGGTAATAGCACCATAGATGAATTACCATATTAACTTTGGGTAAATGACATCCTAAATGGATAATCGAAATAAATAAATGATTAGCTATGGTAATGGTACCATAGATGAATTACCAGAATGCATAAATGATTAGCTATGGTAATGGCATCATAGATGAATTACCATAATGCATAAATGATTAACTTTGGGTAAATGTCATCCTAAATGGATAATCGAAATTAATAAATGATTAGCTATGGTAATGGCACCATAGATGAATTACTAGAATACATAAATGATTAACTTTGGGGTAAATGGAATCCTAAATGAATAATCAAAATTAATAAATGATTAGCTATGGTAATGGCACCATAGATGAATTACCAGAATGCATAAATGATTAGCTTTGGGTAAATGACATCCTAAATGGATAATCAAAATTAATAAATGATTAGCTATGGTAATGGCACCATAGATGAATTACCAGAATGAATAAATGATTAGCTTCGGTAAATAGCATCCTAAATGGATAACCGAGATGCATGAATTACTAGCTTCGGCTAATAACATCCTAGGTGGATAATCGAGATGAACAATGGCTAATAGAATTCCAAATGGATACTCAGGAATGACTAGCTTTAGCTAATCGCATCTTAATGGATGACCGAGATGAAAAAAAAAAAAGAGAAGAAGAAGAAGAGAAAGAAGAAGAAACAGTTAATGGCACCCTAGTGGATGGCAAGATGAATAAATGATTGGCTTCGACTAATGGCCTCCCAAGAGGATTGTCGGATTTGAGTGTATGAGTTAGTTTTAAGAAGAAGTGATGTGGTCATGTATACTACGTTTGGATATACTAAGTATATGAAAGGACTATAATAGTTATGCTTTAACCACAGAAAACCATTAAATTGGCTAACAACATTCGAGATGAATGATTGGGTTTGAGTACTAAAATTAGCCTCGTTAATTGATGGATTAGTAACGGTGGTATTTACATAAGTAAAGGGAAATTGAAGAATGATGCTTTTTTGTCCATGAATAAAATGTGACTTTAATCCTGTTTTATTATGTTTCTTAACTGGCTTATAATGCTTAAAATTTCCTTGTATTGTAACTGGGACATCATACCAATATGGTGCGAAAGGAAATTCATTTTGTGGCTCACACATTTCAAAAAAGAATTATATACTCACATATTATGGGTGATATGAGTTCTGCATGAACGAACATGTAAATCACTTAATTAGTCATTCAATCCCTTTTGTAAAAACTAGTAATTAAATATTGAAATGGAATACGAATGATAATGTATGAACTCGTGATAATACAAGATTAGAACAAAAATGGAAATTATGAATAAGTCGAGATGATGAAAAAAAATAAAAATCCTATGACTTTGGCCTTGAAAAGGTTGGGTCGTTACACAATGTCTTGAACAGATTTTGATTGACCACTCTTTTTCAATTCTAGTACCTTGACTTTTCTAGCTAAAGATGCAAACTTGACTTGGAGGTCATGATCTTCCCTGAGGTTATACATACCTCCACTAGATGTATAAGGTTGGGTTTTACTTGGTGCCTCATAAGTGCCTGTAGTGTCCTAATTTTACTTGAGTGAAAGTGGTGATTTGTCTTTTGAAAGAGTTTGTTCTATGAGATGGAAAAAACTTCTTTAAAAATTGTTGTTGCATTTCATCCCAAGCACGAATGGATCATGACCTAAGATTTTGTAGCCATGTTTTAGCTTTATCTTTTAATGAAAAAGGAAAAAGCTTTAATTTAATGGTATTCATGCTACAATTTAAGTCATTATAGGTGTTACAAACTTCTCCAAATTCTCTCAAATGCAAGTATGAATTTTCTATATCTAAGCCATGAAAAGAAGATAAAAGTTGAATAATGTCTGGCTTAAAATTAAAATGAGATGCATCATGAGAAAAAACTATGCATGAAGGTGCACTTGTTTTTGTGGAATTCATGTGGTCTCTAAGTGTTCTAACACGGTTATTCTTATTATGAAGTGACTGGTTATCTTTTTCGGCAATATTTTCTGAAAATGATGAGGATACCCTACAAAGTCTACAACTTAATGTACGCGACCAAACACTCATGCATGTGTAGAAAGAGAATAAAAGGAGGAAGAAAACAAAACAAAAAGAAACAAAACAAAAGAAACAAAGTTAGATACAAGAAAATTGAAAAGCAAAAATAAAATAAATACTATAATTTGTACAAGAATTTAGCTCCACGGCAACAGTGCCAAAACTTGACACGACCAAAAGATTGATGTCTTCTCCCAAGTGTAAGAGTGTCAAAGTAATAAATAACTCGATAAATCGGGGTCGAACCACAAAGAGGTTAATTGTATAAATTATAAATAACAATAATACAACAACAACAACAACAACAACAACAATAATAAAGAAGTTGATGAAAATTTTAAGATGTAAGATCAATGTGAGAATTAAACAATGATAAAAACAAGTGTCAAGGTTAGAGTATCCATTAATGGTATTTCAAACAAGTATAGTATAAACTCTTATTACTTAACTGGAAACCACACACAAAGGAGGTTGCAATCGGATTATAAATTGTTAACATGATTACATTAGTTATCTTATTCGAATAATGCTAATACTTATAAATATTGTCAGGTATTCATGATTATAACTTATGTTAACAACAAATCAAGTTCCTTTCATAGAACATGTGTAGGTTATACCATACGGTTGGGCTAAGAAAGTGCCAATCATTTGTTGTACCAAGTGTTATACAACACAAATCTAGATTAACTATTTAACAAGCAAAGTATTAAGAGTGAACAAGATAACAAATACAAAACATGTTAGTATCAAACATTAAAGTCCATGTTGAATTTACACTATACTTATTCTTATACCATTAATGTAACCTTTTCACCTTGACATAATAAATTTAGCTAAATATAATGAAGAAGAGAAACATAAATAAACAAAATAAAAACATAAATACGATACAAGTTAACTAAGTAAGGAAAAGGAAATGAAAAGCATAAACAAGATATCAATAAAAGCAAAACTTAAGAATTACAAAAAATATAAAGAGAGAGATCAAGAGCAAGTTCTTGATCTGAATAACCAAGCTCCTAAATGCATGACAAATGCCTCCTTTTATAGGCCAAAATTTAGAACTATTGATTTGATGACTAATTGTTGAGTGGGTGGCCAACTCTTAATTTGGTGAAAATCCTTATCTTCTTGTTTGAACAAAACGTCATTGCTAACATAGAACTGGAACCAGCTGTACCATGAAAGTTATAGGAAATTGTCTTATCTTTCCAGGGAAAAAAATTGAGGTCATTTGGACTTCTAGAACTCGAGATATGGGCTGAATAATGAACAGTGTCTGGGCTGTAGGACAGATTCAGACTTCTCTGTTGTTACTATAATTTGGACTTGAAAACAGCCTTTTTAAATCTTGGACTCCACATGAAAGTTGTAGGCCTATGTCTTACCTTTCCATCCATATAAAGTAGACTTAAATCCGAGAGCTATAGCTCCAGATATGACCTAATTACCGAACAGTGTTCTAGTTTGGACTACACCAACATCTCTTTTCTAAGTTTGGCCCTCTCTTTGTCCTTTTAATTTCAATACTTAAACTCATCAATCAATCCTTTCATTTATGTGATAGGCCTGCTTTTAAGATTAACATTTACCATAAATTAAAGGTATCTTATATTATTAGATATGTTATTATAAAACATGCTTTAGTTAAGGAGTTATTGATACTTCGAGTGCAAAATGATGATATAAAACATTGATAAAAATACACTTTTAAGTACTAATTACTTCTACCCAAAGTTATGATTCCTAAGCGACTAGCCTACTAATGTAATCATGAAGAGATAAAGGAACTTCAAAGGCAATGGAGAAGTTAATGTCAAATGGGTGCTTACGAGAGAACATGAGTCCATATGTTAATCCGGTCCTATTTGTACCTAAAAAGGATGGAACTTGGAGGATATGTATTGATTGTCGTTTTATCAACAACATAACGATAAAGTATAAATATCTTATCCCTAGTCTGGATAATATATTAGATGAATTATATGGATCTTGTGTATTTTTGAAAATTAATTTGAAAAATAGATATCATCAAATTAGGATGAAAGAAAGTGATGAATGAAAAACTTCATTTATAACTAAGTATAGTTTATATGAATAGTTAGTCTCCCTTTTAGACTTACTCATGCACCTAGTACTTTTATGACATTGATGAATCAAATGTTGTGTGCATTTATAAGCAAATTTATAGTCGTGTATTTTGATGATATTCTTATCAATAACAAGAGTTAAAATGAGTTAAAATGTTGAACATTGACATAATGTACATGATGTGTTACATAAAGAATCATTGTATGCTAATTTAAAGTAGTGTGTACCTATTAAATGGAGAAAATTGTGTTTCTTTGTTATGTTGTTAGTGCATAGTGTAATAAAAAGGATGAGGAAAAGGTTAAGGCTATCTAAGAATAACCTACACCTAAATCGATCACCAAAATAAAAAGCTTTAATGGTTTAACTAGTTTTTTATAGGTGTTTTGTCAAGGATTTTAATACACTAGTTGCACCTTTAACTGAGATTATTAAAATCTAGTTGGTTTAAAATGGGGAATTGAACAAGATAATGCATTTAACTTGTTGAAAGAAAAACTTTGTTCAACATATTCACTAGCTTTACCTGAATTAACAAAATTGTTTGAGATTGAATGTGATGTCTCAGGAATAGATATTAGAGTTGTTTTAATGGTGTAACCTTGAACTACCCTACTTATGATAAAAAGCTTTATTCTATGGTGAGAACTTAAAAGACATGATGATGCGAACCCTAGCGAAATTTAATGGAATTCATGACTCCAATATCAATCTAATACAAGTTTGTTGAGATTTGAATAAGCTTATCACAATGTAAGACTTGCTCCAAGGCAACAAGACTATAAACCAACTCGATCACAACGCCTACACCTCAAGACGAGCAAAAAAAGTATAAATTCACTACAAAGAGTGGTTAATTCTTTGAAGAGTTGAAAGTTCAATTAAGAACCAAGATTGAGCAACCAAAAGTCAGCTACAATGCTGAAAATATCATAAAAAATCTACCTTAAAATTATTCCTAAAAAGTATTTAAACTCTAAGCCAAAACCCTAGTTTCCCTAATAGGTCTCACATAAGCCCAATTTAAATAATAATCAACCCATGCTAAAACTAAATAAAATAAACATAATAAACAAGTCTAAGACCCAAATAAAATGTCTCCTCTCAAAATAAATAAAGTTTGATAACCTAACTAATTAAATAAGACAAGTTCGTTGTTTCTACATTCTATCTGACATCAATAAAAACTCAACTTAAAACAGATGGTTCTCTCTCATCTTAATGAATTAGAAGACGTTCCATACCTCGTTGGAAAGGTATGGAAGTCTAGTTTCCAGCCCAACTAGAATCACATCAAAATTATATCTGTACATTTAGTTATGACCCAAAGAGTAATGAAAGGTCAAACTATCTGAATCTAGTCTTCTTCTCTCAATCCTTGTGTAATGGTCTTGGTTCCACCAATAAGCCCCTCTTGAACATGAATTAGATTAATCAAGGCTTTCTCTTTATTATTACAAATCCTCTTGAAGTTCACCTTAGCCTATGTATCTTGAAGAAGTCCATTGAAAACTTCTTTGAACTTCTTAGCCCTAAGCCTAGTAATTGGACCAATTGGAACCTCTAATGGATCATTTAATGGTTGGATTGCATCAAATGAAAACATTACTTGTGTCAAAAATAATTCATGATTCATTTGGATAATGAATCATTGAAGCATTTCAAAGGACAAGGTAAGTTAAACCATGGACATGCCAATTAGGTGTAATTCATTGAAATATTCCTATATGTGATCAAATACAAGCAAGGTAAGAAAAATATAGTGGTTGATGCAATATCATGTAGGTATATTCTTCTATCTACTTTATATGCTAAGTTGTTAGGATTTTAGTATGTGAAAAAAAGTATATGTGAATGATTAATTTTGCTAATGTATTTCATATTGTTCTAGGATTAAGGCAACTATAACACCTAAAAGAGGGGGGGGGTGAATTAGGTGTATCACCAATATTGAAAAATTAATTCAAATAAACACAATATCCAACAATATAATTAAAGTGCTTAAAGTAAAGAAATAAGGGAGAGAATTTGCAAACTTATTTTTAACATGGTTCGACAAGCTTACATCTATACTTTAAGTACCAAATTGTATTTGAGTATTGTATTCTTTAACTTGTCTGAGCTTTAGAGTAAAATGGTCATTTGATGAATCCACATCAAGGTTTTTACACCATATGAAGATTTTCCCTCTTCAAGATTTTTCTCCCACTTGAAAATATGTCATCTTCAATATTTTTTCCTAACTCCCAAAGGTTTACAAGTGTGATTTTTGTTATCACAATTTACTCTTTTAATAAAGTGGATATTACAATTGAAACTTCTAGTATTTCAATAACTCACAAGATAGCACTTATAGGATTAGAAAGTGTTTAAGTGTAGTGAGAATGAGAATGTATACTCTTATACTAGATTATGAAAGTTTGATTGCACAAACTTGAGTATAATCAAATATTGGTGTTTATGTAGTGTTTTTGCATTTAGAATAGCTTGTATATGATATGTGTTCACAACCCCACACTAATTTTGCAATTAGACAAGTTATATATATGTGTTCTTAACAAAAAACTTGTTGTTTATAGTCATTACAATCCTAGTGATGACTAAAACAATTGACCAATTTAGATTGGTCAAGTCAATCAGTCAACCGGTTCCTGTAGAATCCCCCTAGGTGTTCATCGCTTATGAATTTGCCATTGACCAGTTCATTTGGTCATATACCAAACAGTCAACTAGTTCATGCAAAATTCCAGTTTTGACAGATTAACCTGGGTGAATTCTCAAAATCATATATCTTAGATTATATGAGATTATTTATCATTTCTTTTAAATGTATGTATTAGTAAAGTGTGTGAGCTCATTTTACTTATTCTATCAAGATAAGATATAATGATTTACAATATAGCACAAAAATGAATATTTAAACCACGTTTTCACTGTACTTCTTCTTGGACTCTTTGATTGATTTCTTTATGAAATCTTTTGTATTTCTTAATATGATCTTTGTATAAAATCTTGTTAAACGTATTCTCAACCAAGCATATTATTAAACCAATTTTCATATTATTGTTATCATCAATATATATATATATATATATATATATAAACATAAATGTGTGAAAATTTGGGTTCTGGAAAGTTTTATAGGCTTGATGGATGCTTGTTTAAAGAAAATAGACTTTGTGTTCCTAATAGTTATATGCGTGAATGGCTTGTTTGTAAAGCTCATAGGGTGGTTTAATAGGATATTTTGGTGTTGTTAAGACTTTGGATGTATTGCATGAACACTTTTATTGATCTAAAATAAAAAAAAATGTGTAAAGAATCCATGATATATGTATTACAAGTAAAAAAGGTAGGCCTAAAATCTTACCTCATTATTGGTATATTCCTTTACATGTACCTTAGAAATCTTGGGTAGATATTTATATGAACTTTGCTTTAGGTTTATCTAGGTAAAAAAAGGATAGAGACTATCTTTATGATTGTTGATAGGTTTTCTAACATGTCGCATTTCATAACATGTCATAGAATTGATGAAGCAACTAACATAACAAACTTGTTCTTTAGAGAGATAATACGACTTCATGAGGTTCCTAAGAGCATAGTTTCAGATCGTGATGTTAAGTTTGTTAACTACTTTAAAAAGGTTTTATGGGGAAAGTTAGGAACAAAGTTGTTGTTTTTTATTACTTGTCATCCACACATGGATGGGCAAATGAAAGTAGTAAATAGAACTTTAACTATACTTTTATATATTGTCATTCAAAGGAATCTTAAGAATTGAGAAGATTGTTTGCCATTAATTGAGTTTGCTTATAATTGTAGTGTTCATTCTACTACTAATTTCATCATTTAAGATTGTTTATGACTTTAATCTTTTAACTCCATTAGATTTGATTCTTTTACATGTTGATGAAAGGGTTAGTCTTGATGGAAATAAAAAGGCACATATAGTAAGGACACTCTATGAGAGTATAATGTGGTATATCGAGAAGAAAAATGACCAATATGAATCCAAGACAAACGAGGGGTGTAAATGAGTTGTTTTCCAACCAAATGATTGGGTTTGGGACCATATGCAAAAAGAGAGGTTTTTGACCTATAGAAATCAAAATTGTAGCCTCCATGAGATGGTCCATTCCAATAATTGAATTAATCAATTACAGTGCCTACAAAATGGATCTACGAGGTGAGTATGATATTAATGCTATTTTTTTTTATGTTTCTTATCTCTCTATATTTGGTGCACATGATGATTCGAGATTGAATTCTTTTAAGGAGAGAGGGGATGATATGAATCAACACACCTTGACAACAGATCCACTAGAGGTGCTAATTGGTTCAATTACAAGGTCAAAAGGTTAAATGAGATATTAAATAGGCTTGTTTAGAGCATTTGGGCCAAGGCTGACTTCAAGAAGACTTTAACGCATGGGGCAACCTATTATTAACCTAATCTATATAAATGAAAGGCTCAACTCAACCACAACTTGGGCTTAGGGCTAGCGACATAATTTGAATGCTTTGTTTGAACATCTTTTCATGCTCTATGTTGTAACCCATTTTTGGGTTCCCAAACAAAAATAATAAAAAAATAAAAAATAAAATATAAAAAATATAATAAAAAATATAAAAATAAATAATAAAAAGATATATATATGTGTGTGTGTGTGTGTGTGGAAAATAAAATAAGATAATAATAAATAATAAAAATAAATAGATAGCCAAAAGAAATTAAAAATAATAATAGGAGGCGGGAGCGCTCAGCAAATGGTCAGAAAAAAATTGATTAAGCAGGATAAAAATACAAATATTAAAATTTTGACAGTATATCCCTGAATGATGAGAGCTCTGTTGGAAAAGAAAATTCAATTTGAAGAGAAAAGTCCAAAATTGGATGTTTATGGACTCAATTAGATTTTATTGAAGGTTTAATTGAATTTATAGAGGGTTTGATTGCAAGAAAAATTTATTTTTATGTCAATTTGGGCTTTAATTTGAAGAAATTAAAGTTTTGGGGTCAAATTATAATTTTTGAGAGTTGATTTAGTTAAATCAGGGGCTTAATTGCAAAAATATTGAAGTTTAATGGCCAATTAAGGACTTAATTGAGGAAATCCGAAACCAAGGACCAAATTGGAAAAGACACGTAAATATAAGGGCTGTATTTAACAAAATCAGGGGCCAAGGACTGAAGTGAAAAACATGGCCAACTATAGGGGCAGAGACTGAAATTGGCAGGGATGCAATTGAATTAATTCTTAAAATCAAAATTACATTGTGAGGACTTAAAAGAGCAAAGGATAAATTAAGGACTGATTTGGAAAAAGATGTTGGCGCCACCTTTAAATGAAACAGCGCCGTTTCATGTTATAAAAAAAAAAAAAAGAGTAGAGCAGTGTCGTTTTGAACGACACTGTTCCCCTTTCTCCTTCCCCTGGACGTGCAGCAGGGGAAGGCAATTTTTTCTTCTTTCCTCGTTGAACCCGACATGACACATGCCTACCACCTCCCAAAACCCCACACACTATCATGATGATGCACTAAGGGAGTCGCGCCCTGCCAGCCATGCCCACTGCCCAGCTAACCCGGCGCTGTGGCAAGGCAGCAAAGCCCCACTCCCCATGTGCTACCATAGGGCGGCAATAGGGACGCCTCCACTCCATGTTGCCCTATAAATACCCCCTCCAACGCCAGTACGCAGAGAAAAAAAAGGGAGAAAAAGAAAAAGGGAAGAAACTGAAGAGAGGAGAGGAGAGAACAAAAAAAAAAAAAAAAGGGAAAGAAAACCGGAAAGCCATAAATAGGAGAGGGACTGTGAGGGTTAGAGGAAAGGGAAAACGAACCGAAAGGGAGGAGAAACAGACCGAGAGGGACAATGAGAGGTAAAGGAGAGTGGACCGTGAGGATTGAGGGACAACGAAACTGACACCGGACGAGGTTGGGTCTTGGAAAGAAATATCATTTAAATCAGAATAAAAGGAAACGCAGCAGAAGAAGAGGAGGAGAACGAAGGAGAAGATAAGAGCAAGAGCCTCTTTCTCCACCACTTGAAACCATAACATTACTGTTTGGAGTCGCCGTCTGTGAGCCACTACACCGCCACCGGCCTCCACCGCAGCACTGCCAGCGAAGTAGTCCGACCAGCAAGGCAACGCCCCCTCCGCACCAGGTAATCCTTCTTCTCCCCTCATCATTTTTTATCGGTGGTGGTGGTTATTCCTCTTGCATGCAGAACGATATACGTTCTGCATGCAGGAGGAATAACTACCACCACCGACAGAAAATGATGAGGGGAATAACGTTCTGCATGCAAGAGGGTGGGGAAAAAATAATTCCCCCCACCATCTTTGTTGATGGGCTAGGCTGATGCTAGCCCAACGTTAATGTTTTTTTGTTTGGGCCAGAATGGTTCTGGCCCAGCCCTGCTTTCTGGGTCGGGTCTGGCCCAGACTAAAAGGGAAGTCTTGTCGGGCCGATATCAGCCCAACCCCTTTTGGGCCGAGTCCGACCCAACCCTTTTGGGCCTAATATTATATATTATTTATTATAATGTTTTTATATTATTTTAATATATAGATATATATAAAAAAAATAAAAAAATTCTGAAAAATCCTTGAAAAATATTGTTGATTTTCCTACATATTTTTATCAAAATGGCTTAATATTGGTTTGTATTTTTTATATCGTAAAGATACAAATCCAGTATTAAAATACCCGGTTTTTGTCAAAACATCAAAAAAACATTTTAAAAATAAAAAATGTTTTGCTTTCAAAAATTCTGAAAAATCCTTAAAAAAATATTGTTGATTTTCCTACATATTTTTATCAAAATGACTTAATATTGGTTTGTATTTTTATACCATAAAGATACAAATCTAGTATTAAGATACCTGATTTTTGTCAAGACATCAATAATATATATATATATATATATATATATATATTGTTTTTGTTTTAATGCATACAGCCTAGTCTCTCCAAAATAAAGAAACAAAATCATCACATCATATTTTCATATAACAAAAGAAATTTCAAAAACTATATGTATTACCACGAGAACTAGGCCAATATTTCAAAAATTCTAAAAAAAAATCTTTTTGTCTTCTTTTAGTATTTGAGGATTATGAATTTATACGTAAAATGTATTCCTGATATTAAAAATATAGTTTTTATATAGACGTTAGAATGATTACAATTTTACCCGATAAGATAAGGACCTCTTTATTGAGGAGGACTTTTCTTGAGCCGTAAATAGACCAACAATTGAAATAGGATAACACTTTAGCTTTTTATTAGACAATCAAACAATGCAGCTTACCTTAGGTAAGACGTATTTGAGGTGCTAATACCTTCCCTTTACACAATCAGTCCCCATACCCGATCTCTGAGACCAATTAGGGTTCCTAGTGACCAAAATACTAGGTGGCGACTCCCATTCCATTTCCCACCGATAAAAGACAAGAATTTCTTGTCTCTCCATATTTTCCAGATAGATATAGATACATTTTTAGATTTAAAGTGGAACATAATTTCACCGCGACGCCGCACACGTGCGACAGAATGACGACTCCACTAGGGACCTTGTAGACTAAGCTTTGTTTTTGTCTGATTTGTTTGTGTTTTCGAGTGTTTATTGTTAATATGTCTTTCCTTTTGTTATTTGCGTATCTATTTTTTTATGCATACTGTTCACGCATTGTATAAAACTGTCTCATGCATCACTTACTTTGATTTTGAGAAGCACGCGGAAGCCTTAAGTTAAGTGGGGAATTAGCGATTTGCCCTAAGACTATTGGTTAGGGTTCAGATGCGCAAAACACCCAACTCATATCTGAGTGCCTGCTTGACAATGGTGGGTATACGTGCCTTAACTGTTCCTTGCAACGCCCCCATACTATCTTTACGAAGAACGTCACTGGGCAAATATGCGACCCTTTAAGACCAGATAGAAAACTTACCCATTCTCACTTAATAAATAGAGCTTGTTCTTAGGTTATCATGATTAATAATGTTAAATTCATCAATCCAGGTTTTGAGCTGAAATCATGACTAAGTACCTTTCTTTCCAAGAATTTGGGCAAGAATCTGAGTTGGCTTAGGTGGTTGAAGGAAAATGTCCAAGAATTGATGCTAGTGGGTTACCTTGCATTACCAAGATAAATCACATGGTAAATGACTTGGGGAAGTTACTGTCTATCATGGAATATATTGATGAGACTCTTTTTGAAAGGCAATATGGGAGGATTGCACAACTAATGAGGTTGCTCGTACAAGTAGCAGCAATCAAAGCCCTATTGAATTTTTAGGATCCTAGTTATCGGTGTTTTACCTTCGAAAACATCGACATGACACTGACCTTGGAGGAATACGAGAGGATTCTAGATTTTCCAAACAACAGCCACAGGATCTACTGCCGACGAAGATTCGAGGACACAGCTTTGGAGGTAGTCAGTTTATTAGGCCTGGGAAAGATCACCCAATGTAGAGTCGCCGAGAGGGGTTTTAAATGGAAGGTCATTGAAGCCTGAATGAAGAAAAATGCTGAAGAAGGCAAGTTGGGAGATGAACGATACAGGTTGGTGTCCTTCACCATGTTTGGACTAGTATTGTTCCCTTCCGAAATTGGAGTCATCAGTTTAAAAGCAGCAAGTGTCTTCATAGGATACAAGCATGACCAGATCAATCCCTCTTCAACCATTTTTGGAGAAACCATGTTATCGCTCAACCATTGTAGAACACATGGAAAAGGAGCCATGATATGTTGCGTCCCTATGTTGTATTTATGGATTATCAGTCATATCGAAACACCAAGGGACATCTTTAACAACTTTTGGTGGTTTAACCTGCGACCGTTAAAAGTTACCATAGATGAGACTTGGAAGAATTGGGATGAGAAAGCATGGATAGATAAATATGCAGCATTGCCAAGGAGTAACTTCAAATGGAAAGCACTATGGATGAACAACGCCATTTGCACAATGAGCTGTGGAAGCAAGATATGGGTTCCTTTGATTGGTGTAACCGGTTACATCAGTTATGCGCCCGCCTTTGTAACAAGGCAGTTAGGTGGAATGTAGTACACACCAAGAACTCTGGGTTTAGCTAATTTCATCGGTTTATTCAAGCATCAACCATTCCTCGAAGAGATGGAGCTTATCCGATAAGATTGGGAAAGACCCCTGATGGTAAAAAGGGAAGAAGGGAGCAAATTTGAAACATCATTTAGCCAGAATTATGCAGTTTCGAGGAAGGAAGAGCTTTCTAAAGTGAGGGATTCCTCAACACAAAAACATCCAGAATCGGCGATAGAGCAACCAAAAAGGAAAAGGTCTGATAATGAGGAAGAGTTAAGAAAGCAGCTAGAACGATGTATAATTGATCTTAGCAAAAGTAAAGCACAGTAACAACTATTAGAAAGTCAGTTAGAGGAAGAAAATATGATGAGGGTTTACTTGAACCAGCGGTTGGAAAAGCAAGATAAGCAGTTAACGTCTTTAAAGGAATGGCAGAAAAAGGCCGAGGTAGCTAAAGAAATAGCAAAAGGGGTCCAGGCTGAGTTAAGGAATCGAATAACCAAATATGATGAGCTGGTTAAAAAGAATGGGCTCGCAGAAAAAGAGTTGGCTAAGGTTAAGAGATCAACAATAGGCAAGATGAATGTCGATAAAGAGGTGATGGATTCCTTGAAGAAGGGAAGGAACATTCTTTTAAAGAAAGTAAAAGCTGAAAAAGGAGAAGAATCGGCTAGCCCAGCTCGACATAGAAGAAGAAAGAAGGATCAGAGCTCAATATATGGTGCAACTTGAGGAAGAGAGAAGTGCAAGAAAGGCCATTAAGTCTAATATGAGAGATTACCAGAAGAGAGCTGAGTCTTCGAAAGAAAGGATAATGGCTTTACAATCTGAGATCAAGATACGAGAATAAGAGTTGAGGGAGTTGAGAAGCCATTACTTCAAGATGGAAGAGGAGCTGAGTAAGGCTAAGCAAGAGCGTCAAGAATGTCAAGACTATATGGACAGCTTTGCAGTTCAAATTAACTCCAAAATAGCCGAGCTGGACATCAAAAAGGATGAACTGCAAAGGGTAATGGATAAGTTGGCACGGTCAGAGGATATGGTTCGAGTGTTGGAAAGAAGTAATGAAGCCTTACGAGCTAGCAACGAAGTGATAATCGCAGATAACACCGTGTTCCATGATAAGATAAGGCATGTGACAAAGCAGGTCGAGCAAGTAGCCTGATATGCGGAAAGGCTGCAACAACAAGCCACCCAAGTTGGAAATGATGCTTCAAAGTATCGAGAATACATGGGCGCCATCACCTCTTTTATTGGGGACTTAGCTAATAGGGTGCCTTTTAGGGGTAGCAACGTATAAGACCCTCTTTTCTATCATCGTTTTGTATGAGCAACTTTTATTTATAAGGAGGCCATGACCTATTTTTCTTCCTAATGTGTTTTGGTAAGCTACTATGATAAAAACTTGGCAAACCCTCCTTTACAGTAATCAGGTCAACTTAGAAATCTTGCCTAAAGGATTACGAAAGTCATGAATCAGCTCTAAAAAAAATTACACATTACATGTGCATCACATTATCATCATGCATTTTGTTTAATTTATCATATGCATTCCAGATCATGAAACATAGGTCCCACATCTAAAGTCCATCACACCCGGTCTAGATCAAGGATGGAGAACAAAGAAAGAGCACACTTAGAGTCACATTATCAGATTGAGTTGGAATCCATAAAAAATTAAGTTGCTCGGCTGACCGACCTACTCGAGCAACTTCTAAGAGCTAAGAATGGGGAGGGAACATCAACACAACCGCCTGAAGGAGCGCCAGCAGCTCACATTCCTCAAGCATCTCAAAACCAGGGGGCAAACTCGGCCAATGAACAACATTTTTTGCCTATCACCCCTATCCAACCAACTCATGCTCCAATCACTGTTGACTTAACAGCGGAGGGAACCCCGAATAACAGGTCTCCCAATTTGATGGACCAGGACAAGCTGTTTGCTTAAGAAGAAAGATTAAGGGCAGTTGAAGGTAATGATTGGTTTGACCCTATACGAGCAGCTGAAGTATGTCTAGTACCAAACATCATGGTGCCAAAAGATTTTAGGGTACCAGAATTCATCAAGTACACTGGTTTGGAATGTCCAAACACTCACCTTCGATCCTAGTGCAATAAAATGGTGGAAGTAATCCGCGATGATAAACTGCTAATTTATTTCTTTCAAGATAACCTCGCATGATCCGCTTTGAGCTGGTACATGAGGTTAGATAGTGTCAGGATCAGGAGCTGGAGATACTTGGTGGAAGCTTTCCTTAAGCAGTACAAGTTGAACATGGGAATCGCTCTTGATCGAACAAGTCTAATGTCAATGGAGAAAAGGAGCCAAGAGTCGGTAAGGGCCTATGCACAAAGGTGGAGGGATGAGGCAATGCATGTCCAACCCTCTTTGATAGAAACAAAGATGGTGACCTTATTCCCATAATCCACAAGTACCTACCTCTCAATTCTCCCACATGAACTTTAGCCAACCTTTTCCCCCTAATCAAACAAATAACTAGTCGAACAACCAAAACCACCACCAAAGATCCCATATAAGATACACTTCAGAACAACTACCACCGTTACCCATGCCTTTGAAGGACATGTATGCCAAATTGTTGAGCATTGGACACATAGCTCCTATCCCTACACTCCCTACACTACCACTACAACCACCATTCCCAATTTGGTACAAGCTCGAGTTGACTTGTGAGTACCATGCTAGTATCCCGGACATGGGATTGAAACCTGTTACGCTTTCAAGAAGAGGTTGTTGGAGCTTATTAAGATAGGATGGGTATCCTTTGAAGACAAGCCCAATGTTAATTCAAACCCGTTGCCTAAACATGCCCCAAGTAGTAGTGGAGTAGGCATGATAGAAGTTGGAAATCAATGCAAGGCGTTGAAGGTATCCATGAAGAAGTTGTACGACAAGTTGGTACAATTAGGATTTTTAGAGACAAATGTGGAAAGCCATTTGGAGGGATGTGATTACTGTGAGTTCCATGGAAGAGATGGACATCATATTGAGGATTGCATTGAGTTTTACGAAAAGATTGCAAAAAAGCTAAAAATAGGAGAATTAAGGATTGAACCCATAGAGAGTGGGGGGTGAGGTAAGTATGATGGAAGGTCAAGATGAGATGACAAGAGTATGTAGGGTCCAATAAATAGCTAATGGGCCACCAGGGCTAATCTTGGTTAAACCTTCCTGCACAAAAGGGAATCATAATGCCATGCCTTATAATTATGGTTATGCATCCAATGTTCGAGCTCCTCTTCCTTCGTTCTAGACTGAGATAAGTGGTTTAACTCGGAGTGGTCATTGCTTCACGCCTGAGGAGTTGAGAAAGGCAAAGGGCAAAGAAGTTGTAGATTCAGACAAAGCACTAGAAGTCAATAAGCCGGTAACGGAAGAGGAGTTGAATGAATTCTTAAATTGATCAAGCATAGCAAATATTGCATCATAGATCAACTAAAAAAGACTCCAGCTAGGATCTCCCTTATGTCCTTGATACTCAGCTCTGAGCCGCATCGAAACGCCTTGCAAAAGGTATTAAATGAGGCGTATGTACCCCAAGACATTGAACATGAAACCATGGAGCATCTGGTGGGGAGGATCCATGCAACTAATTACCTGTACTTCACGGCTGATGAGCTTGATGCTGAAGGTACCAGACATAACAAGTCCTTATACATTATGGTTAAGTGCAAGGACTGCCTCATCAGAAAGGTACTCATCGATAATGGCTCGGTCCTTAACGTGTTGCCAAAGCATATTCTGAAGGAAATGCCGATTGATGAATCTAATATAAAGCCGAGTACTATGATGGCCAGAGCATATGATGGCTCACCTAGGCCAATAATTGAGACTTTAGAAGTGGAGCTATATGTGGGATCATAAATGTCCCTAGTGACACTTTAGATTATGGATATATACCCTTCCTATAGTATGTTGTTGGGAAGACCTTGGATTCATGCAGTGGGGGCAGTAGCTTCATCATTGCAGCAATGCCTGAAGCATATCATGAATGGGATGTTGGTAACTGTCAAGGCCGAGGAGACAGTATCCATGATAAAGAATGTGGTTGTACCTTTTATCGAAGCAGATGATTGCAAAGATAACAATATCTATGCTTTTGAGATTGTGAACACTAACTGGGTGTCGGAGAACACAATACTAAGAAGGCTAAGGATCTCAGAAGCAACAAGGATGGCAACTCAATGCTTTTTGGAGCATGGGATCCCATTTTAGTATAACCCTATCGCCGGGGTACCATAAGGGGTTAATCTGGCAAAGATGAAAAGTGTTGATCAAAGATTTAGGCTAGGGTATAAACCTAACAAGAAGGATCATTGGTAGGCTGCTGGTCGAAGAAGGGAAAGAAGAATAGCTAGAATTAAAGGAAGAGAGCCTGAAGAAGAAAAGCTAGAAATCCCTCCCCTTAGCGTGTCATTCCCAAAAGCTACCTACGTAATGCAACATGATAAAGGAACTGAAAGCCTGGGTCAAGAACTGGCAAATATGAGCATAAACACCTTGGAGGAAAATGAGGTGGAAGGACATGACATGAAGACAGTAGCGGGAAAGGGAGATGAAGCACTGCCACAATTGACGATCCACACACTAGAAGAAGTCTTCGCCAAGATCTTTATGTGTAAGTTGGCTCAGGGTGAGAAGTTTCAGAATTGGGTGACCCAAGAAGCTCCAGTAGTTTTCAAAATGTAAACCAACTTTGTTTGCCTTATCATGCTTTTGTCATTGCTTTTGTGTGCTTTTATTTTCTCTAGTTGACAATCAAGGCTCATGATGTCAGCTAAATTTTGTGTTTGTCATGGAGCCCACCTTTTCTTTAAATAAATGATGAGATCGTGCACTTTTCAAAATTGTCTTTTTTATGCATTTACACCAAACACTTCCCGCTTTTAGGAATCCTGAAAGCGGATCTCTTACAACATCACATACATTTAGCATCAAGAATAGATAGCCAAACTTGAACAAACATGTGATAACTATGGAAGAGGAAGAGTGGGACGAAAGCAATATCAGTGAATTCGCTAGGCTAGTGGAACAACGAGAAAAGACTTGGAAGCTTACCACAGAGGAACTCGAAACCATCAATATGGGCAGTGATCAGCTCAAGAAAGAGTTGAAAAATAGGTACTTTAATTACTTCTGAACAAAGGACAAAAATGATCGTCCTATTACAAGATTATTCAGATGTCTTTGCTTGGTCCTATGAAGATATGCCCGGTTTGGATACAAATATTGTACTACACAAGATACCGTTGCAAGAAGGCTATAAACCAGTCAAGTAGAAGCTGAGGAGGGCCTACCTGGATGTCTGGATCAAGGTGAAGGCAGAACTCGAGAAGCAATGGGATGTTGGCTTTCTAGAAGTAGTTAGATATCCCCAATGGGTATCTAACGTTGTTGTGGTGCCTAAGAAGGAGGGGAAGATTAGGGTTTATGTGGATTTTCGGAATTTGAATAGAGCTAGCCTTAAGGATGATTTTCCTCTACCACACATAGATGTTTTAGTGGACAACGCTACCCAAAGTTCCACATATTCCTTTATGGATGGTTTTTCAGGATACAACTAGATAAAAATAGCTCCAGAGGATAAGGCAAAGACAACTTTTATCACACCTTGGGAAACTTATTGCTACAAGGTCATACCATTTGGTTTGAAGAATGCAGCAGCAACCTATCAAAGAGCAATGGTGACTTTGTTCCACGACATGATGCACAAGGAAATTAAGGTGTATATAGATGATATGATTGCCAAGTCTAAAAAGGGAGAAGATCATGTTGAAGTTTTAAAGAAGTTATTTGAGAGATTGAGGAAGTATGAATTAAGGCTCAATCCTGCGAAATGTTCATTCGGAGTTAAATAAGGTAAGCTATTAGGATTTGTGGTAAGTGATAGAGGTATAGAGGCAGATCCAGATAAAATAAGGGTCATTCAAGCTATGTCTTCCCCTAAAACGGAGAAAGAAGTAAGAGGATTCTTGGGAAGGTTAAACTACATTGCTTGGTTTATAGCTCAGCTAACAACAACATGTGAACCTATATTCCAACTATTAAGGAAAAAGAATCCTGGAACCTGGAATGAGGAGTGTGAGGAGGCATTTAATAAAATCAAACATTATTTACAAAATCCACCTTTACTGGTTCCTCTAGTATCAGGAAAACCTCTAGTATTATATCTAACAGTATCTGAAGCAGCCATGGAATGTGTATTGGGTTAGCATGATGAAACCGGAAGGAAGGAAAGAGCTATTTATTACTTAAGTAAGAAATTAACCAAATGTGAGTCTAGATACACTGAGATAGAAAGGCTCTATTGTGCGTTGGTGTGGGCGGCAAAGAGGTTGCGACATTATATGTTATACTATACCACTTGGTTGATTTCAAAAGTGGATCATCTGAGGTATATTTGTAACAAGCCCTTTCTCTCAAGCCGAATTGCAAGGTGGCAGGTTTTATTGGCAAAATATGACATAGTGTATATGACAAGGAAAGCAGTAAAAAGGAGTGCAATCACGGACCACCTGGCCGATAATGCTGTTAAAGATTACAAACCTTTGAATTTTGATTTCCCCGATGAAGATATATTGTCAATAGAAAAAGAAAAGGAGAAGACAGATTGGTGGACCATGTTTTTTGACGGGGCAGTGAATGTATATGGTAACGGGGCCGGTGCGGTAATAATCTCTCCTAATAAAAAAAAGTATCCAGTTTCGGTTAAACTGCATATCGAGTGCACCAACAACATAGCTGAGTATGAAGCTTGCATCCTTGGTTTAGAAGCGGCATTAGAACTAAAGATAAAGAAGATAGATGTATATGGGGATTCAATGTTGATTATCCGTCAGGTAAAAGGGGAATGGTAGACCAAAGAGAAAAAGTTGAGGCCATACCAGGAATACCTATCCACACTAGCAAAGGAATTTGAAGAAATTAGATTCACCCATCTAGGAAGGGAGGGGAACCATTTTGCGGATGCTTTGGCCACACTAGCTGCTATGACTACCATTGATCTCAAGTATAAGATACAACCTGTACACATTGACATTAGAAATGACCCAGCTCACTATTGCTTCGTGGAAGGAGAGATAGACAGAAAGCCTTTGTATTACGATATCAAGAATCTTATGCAAAATCATGAATATCCGTTGGGAGCTTCTAAAACGGATAAGAAAACCTTGAGAAGGTTGGCCATAGACTTCTATTTAGATGGAGAGATTTTATATAAAAGATCATTTGATGGAATGCTACTAAGGTGTTTGGATGAAACAGATGCTAGAAAGGCATTGCGAGAGGTCCATGAAGGGATTTGCTCAACCCATGCTAGCGGGCATACGATAGCAAGGAAAATACAAAGGGCTGGTTATTTTTGGATGATGCTGGAGAAATACTGTATTAACTATGTCAGGAAATGTCACAAGTCTCAAGTTTACAGTGACAAGGTCAATACGCGACCAGCTCCTCTATTTAATCTAATATCTCCTTGGCCATTTGCAATGTGGGGAATTGACGTGATCCGTCCTGTTAACCCGAAAGCTAGCAATGGTCATAGATTCATCCTCGTAGCTATTGACTACTTCAAAAAATGGGTGGAAGCTAATTCGTATGCCCACGTAACACAAAAGGTAGTGATTAGTACTTAAAAGTGCATGTTTATCAAGGTTTTATATCATCATTTTGCACTTGAAGTATCAATAACTCCTTAACTAAAGCATGTTTTATAATAACAAGTTTGATACTATAAGATACCTTAATTTATGGTAAATGCTCATCTTAAATGCAGGCCTATCACATAAATAAAAGGATTGATTGATGAGTTTAAGTATTGAAAGTGAAAGGACAAAGAGATGGCCAAACTTAGAAAAGAGATGCCGGTGCAGTCCAAACCGGAACATTGCTCGGTAATTGGATCATATCTGGAGCTCTAGATCTCGGATTTAGGTCCATTGTATATGGATGGAAAGGTAAGACAAAGGCCTACAACTTTCATGGGCGCCAAGATTTAAAAAGGCCGTTTTGAAGTCCAAACTGAAGGAACAATGAAGAAGTCCGAAGCTGTCCTGTAGCCCAGACACTATTTAGTGTTCAGCCCATATCTTGAGTTCTAGAAGTCCAAATGACCTCATCTTTTTTTTGTTGGAAAGCTGAGACAATTTCCTAGAACATTCCTAAAGATTCTGGGCAAATTATGATGTTAGCAATGACGTCTTGTTCAGACAAGAAGATAAGGATTGTCACCAAGTCAAGATGTGGCCACCCACTCATCAATTAATTAACAAATCAATAGTTCCAAATTTTGGCCTATAAAAGGAGGCACTTACCATGTATTGAGGCATCTTGGTTTCCAGATCAAGATCATGCTCTTGCTTTCTCTCTTTGTATTGCTTATGTTTTGCTTTCATTAATATCAAGTTTATGCACTTCATTTCCTTTCCTTTACTTAGTTAACTTCTTTCTCATTTATGTTCTTATCTTGTTCATCTATGTTTCTTTCTTTCATTATGTTTAGCTAAGTTAATTATGTCAAGGTGAAAAGGGTACACTAATGGTGTAAGAATAAGTATAATATAAACTTAACATGGACCTTAACGTTGGATACTAACATGTTTTATATTTGTTATCTTGTTCACTTTTAATACTTTGCTTGTTAAATGGTTAATCTAGATTTATGTTGTATAACACTTGGTACAACAAATACTTGGGACTTTCATAGCCCATACTGTATGGTATAACCGACACCTGAGCTATGAAAGGAACTTGATTTGTTGTTAACATAAGTTATAATCATGAATACCTGCCAACATTTACAAGTATTAGCTTTATTCGAATAAGATAACTAATGTAATCATGTTAACAATTTATAATCTGATTGGAACCTCCTTTATGTGTGGTTTCCAATTGAGTAATAAGAGTTTATACTATACTTGTTTGAAGTACCATTAGTGGATCCTCTAACCTTGACATTTATTTTTATCGTTGTTTAATCCTTACATTAATCTTTCAACTCAAAGTTCTCATTAATTTCTTCCTTCTCTTCTTTATTATTATTGTTGTTGTTGTTGTTGTTGTTATTATCTGTTCATAAACTCAGTATATAGGCTGGAAACCTGTGACCCGATCTTTTAGATCATTCTCAGGTATAACAACGCCACGTACTGAGTATTATTATTATTGTTACTATTATTAGTACTACTATTGTTATTATTATCGTTATTATTGTTATTGTTGCGTTGTTATTTATAATTTATACAATTAACCTCTCTGTGGTTCGACCCCGGTCTTGCCAGGTTATTTATTACTTCGACACTCCTGCACTTGGAAGAAGACATCAAGCTTTTGGTTGTGTCAGGTAGTGAAGAGGTTTGTAGAAAAGTACTTGATTTGTCGATATGGTCCTCCGGAAAAGATAGTGACAGAATTTCAATGGCAAAATGATAGTGGAGCCATGTACTAAATGGAAGATCAAGCATTCGAATTCCTCACCATACCAGCCAAAAATGAATGGCGCAGTAGAAGTCGCCAACAAGAACATTAAAAAGATTATTCAAAAAATGGTAGTCACGTATAGAGATTGGCATGAGATGTTGTCATTTGCTCTTCATGCATACCGCACTATAGTCAGGACCTCGACGGGGACTACCCCATTTTCTTTGGTGTACGATATGGAGGCAGTGATGCCTTTAGAAGTGGAAATCCTGTCGTTAAGAGTGTTGATGGATTCCAAACTAGAAGAGGCCGAGTGGGCCAAAGTGAGATATGAGCAACTGAACCTGATAAGTGAAAAGAGGATAGCTGCAATATGTCATCACCAACTTTACCAGAAACGAATGGCCAAGGCATACGATAAAAAGGTTAGACCGCGGTTGTTTCAAGAAGGGGATCTAGTATTGAAGAAAATATTGTCGTTACCCGGAGACAATCAAAGCAAATGGGCACCAAATTACGAGGGTCCTTACTTAGTAAAGAAGACATTCTCAAGAGGAGCGCTGAAGTTGGCTAGAATGGATGGAGAAGACCTAGCTCGACTTGTGAATTCTGACTATGTGAAAAGATATTATGCTTGATGTATTCTCCTAAATCAATAAAGCAAAGTTTGGCCATCAATTTCTTTCTTATTTCATTGCATTGATCTCACAGCACTCAATTTATTTTCTAGAATGAAGAATCTTAAAAGGTGGAAGAGAAGAGAAGAAAGATAAGAATAGAGTTTGTCAATCCTAATAGTGCAAATTTTTTTGAAAAAAAAAAATTGATTTTCGTTATCTCATCACTCACTAAAAGATTTATCATTGGTGGAATGAATTTCTTCTTTATATAAAACCCATACTAGGATCACATCCCCGCACTATGGGTAAAAAGTCGAAGACTTCTCAAAGATATGATAGGCAGCACAAAAAACGAATCCAGCATACGACTTCAAGAGCAAGCTCATGTCAAGAGAGAGTTTCATGCAATAAAAGAAGATGATGGAACCTATGTTTCAAATCCAGGTACGAATGCATGCATGACATCTAATCATAAATCATTACATGTATGTTTTTTTGAATCGTTACAGGAGGAATCCTTAATATAACCAACAAGATTGTGGATGAAGAAAGAATCATTGAGTTGATGATAGCAAAGGATCACGGTTTTGATTTTAGAAAAATAATAAAAGGAGAAGAACTTATATTTTGGTTTTTGGTTAAAGGAGGTTGCCAAAAGGGATCTCATGTTTCAGCGTTGGTTAAAAGAGGTCGTTAGAAGGGATCTCATGTTTTAGCTTTGGTCAAAGGAGGTCACCAGAAGGGATCTCATATTGCAGCTATTGGTTAGAGGGAATCGCCGGATGGGATTCCAGGTTGATTGAGCTATAAACATAGATATTTTTTGTTTTGGTTAAAAGAGGTCGCCAAAAGGGATCTCATATTTCAGGTTTGGTTAAAGGGAATCACTAGATGTGATTCAAGGTTGATTAGGCTACTAGTTTTTTTGGTTTTGGATAAAGGAGGTCGTCAAAAGGGATCTCAGGTTAACACAACCGTAATATCGATATCAGCTTTGTCTAAGGGAAATCGCTAGATGGGATTTCAAGTTAACCGAGCTACCCATATTTTTTAGTCCCATCTGGCGATTCCCTTTAACCAAAGCCACCTGAGGTCCCATCTGGCGACCTCATTCAACTGGAACTAAAAAATATGGGTAGCTCGGTCAATCTGAAATCCCATCTGGCGATTCCCTTTAACCAAAGCCATTTGAGATCCCATCTAGTGACCTCATTCAACTGGAACTAAAAAAATATGGGTAGATCGGTCAACCTGAAATCCCATCTGGCGATTCCCTTTAACCAAAGCCACTTGAGATCCCATTTGGCGACCTTATTTAACTGGAACTAAAAAATGTGGGTAGCTCGGTCAACCTGAAATCCCATCTGGCGATTCCCTTTAACCAAAGCTACCTGAGATCCTATATGGCGACCTCATTAAACCAAAACTAAAAAAATATGTGTAACTCGGTCACCTTAAAATCTCATCTGGCGATTCTCTTTAACCAAAGCTACATAAGATCCCATCTAGTGACCTCATTCAACTGGAACTAAAAAATGTGTATAACTCGGTCAACCTGAAATCTCATCTAGCGATTCCTTTTAACCAAAGCTATATGAGATCCCATCTAGCGACCTTATTTAACCAAAACAAAAGAATGTGTAAAAAACGGTCTCATTGTAATGGGCGACCTACCCAGGTGGAAAGAATATGAAAAACGATCTCATTGTAATGGGTGACCTACCTAGGTGGAAAGAATGTGAAGTGCGGTCTCATTATAATGGGTGACCTACCTAGATGGAAAAAATGTGAAAAACATTCTCATTATGATGGGTGACCTACCCAGATGGAAAGAATGTGAAGTGCGGTCTCATTATAATGGGTGACCTTCCCAGATGGAAAAAATATGAAAAACGGTCTCATTATGATGGTTGACCTACCCAGATGAAAAGAATGTGAAGTGCAGTCTCATTGTAATCAGTGACTTATCCAGAGAAAAAAAAAAAAGGAAAGAGTGGTCTCATTGTAATGGGTGACCTACCCAAGCGGAAGAATGGCCTCATTGTAATGGGTGACCTACCCAGGTAAAAAAACTTGGAGAATTGGTCGTGTTGTAGTTGGTGACCTACCTAGAAAAATGTTAGTCTCATTGTAATGGGTGACCTACCCAGGTGAAAGAATGGTCTCATTGTAATAGGTGACCTACCCAAGTAAAAAAACATGGAGAATTGGTCGCGTTGTAATGGGTGACCTTCCCAGAAAAATGTCGGCGAGGGCTCAAAGGCGCACTCGAAATGAGGTAGGTTTAAAAAATGCACTACCCGAGAAGTGAGGGCTCAAAGGCGCTCTTAAAAGGAGGCAGGGTTAGAAAACGCACTACCCGAGATGATGGCTCAAAGGTGCACACAAAAAGAGGTGAGGGCTCAAAGGCGTACTCAAAATGAGGTAGGGTTAGAAAACGCACTACCCAAGAGATGATGATGAAACACCGATCTGACAATGTTGAAAGCAACGCATTATGGTCAATATGCATGTATACTTACCTGAGAAAAATAGGTCCCCCTTTCTTCATGGTGTCTTTCTTTTCTCAAAAGTTGGAGTGTTGGCAGTGAACTTCGATGGCTTTTTCGCTCTTGATTACTCAAGTCATCTCTTGTAATCTTGACCTCTAGGAAAGACTTGATATCATCATAGTTCTTTGTCCTTTGCCCTTTATCTCAAGGATTTCCAATTTTGCCCAATAGTTTCTTAGAAAGGGAATCATGGAGCCAACTCTACCAAATGTTTTTTATTATCCCCTCGCTTGATCATGCCCCCAAGTATTCAAATCAAGTTTGGGGATAAGGCTCTGTGAAGGAAGGTTTGACAAGGAGTTGTTTTCATGCTAAAATTTTTTGGAATTTCAAAGCTATTTCAGACACAGAAATCATTTTGACGTTGATTCAAAGTGAACTCATTCGGAAGAAATTCAAGTGCTTCTATGGAGAGGTTATCAAAAGTGATGAAAACTTTTTGTTTTGGCTTTTGGTGAAAAATATGAAGTGACATTTGGCTGGTCGAAATGGTTCAAGATTTAATATGAGAGTTTCAAAGATCCAGTGTTGAAAGCATTCATTTTATTCGCATGAATAATGATTTGGTTCACATGAGAAAGCATTGCCTATCGATCCAGATTGCTTGCCTTTGATCAGAAAGGGCTTGATTAGGCACGTAATGTAGGCTTGGGCTCTTGGTTATGAAGAAAATGATATTTGTAGGCTCAAAAAGTGTTTGAGAGATTTCAAAACTAAAGATCACTTGTGCTTATTTCTTGACCTTTTGTCATTTGAATGTCTTTCCAAAATTGATCTATCGTGCCCCAAGTGTTTGGGCTTAGGCTCTTTCTCTTTGTTTTCTTCATTTGGTTTTGAGCATCATCATATTGGGTTTTTTTTTTTTTTTTGCTCAAAATTTTTGGATCTTTGGATTTTTCTTTATGCCCCCTAGCTTTGTTTGGGCACCTTTGATGATTGAGAATTTTCTTTTATGCCCCCTAGTATTGCTTAGGCACTTTCGATCATTGAGGTTTTCTCTATGCCATCGCACTTGCCCCCAATATGGGGTGTGATCCTAGCCAAGGTTATTTATCTCAAGAAAAGCATTAGGCTCAAAAGGGGACTGCAAATGATATATTTTAGCCTCGTGAAAAGATTATCAAAGATTGCCTTTCTTCATTTCAAACTCATGCATGTAGGATCAATAAGCCTTGCTTTCATGCAAGTATACAATGTGATTTCTCATTATTCATTCAAATAAAACTCAGCTTTTGGAGTCACTTTATGGGTTCTTTTTGTTTTTGTTTTTTTTTTTTGTCTTTTTTTAGGTTTTCTAGGTGTATGGTTACCTTTCTAAGGAATCACCTGAATTTCCAGAACTCATTTGTTTTGGACAAACATCAACATAATTTTTGTTTTTGTACTAAACTTTGAATTCCCAAAAATCCTTGTGAACACGCGCGATCATGCATAGTTTTGAAAGAAAAGGGAAACACACCCAAAGATTCTTGGTGTGATGGTTTCCTGCTTAATGGTTATGCTCAATGTGTTATTTGCATGAAACAACAACAAAAATGAAGGTATGTTATAAGCACATGATCTTATTAACAATAAAGGCTCATTTGACAAGGAAAGTGTTGTGGAATTTTAAGCCAAGTTACCAACAAAAAACTGGAACAGGTTGAAACAAAAAATCAAGATGTTTTGCAAACATGATCAAGCAGAGGTTTTTTTTTTTTTTTAACAGAACAAGAATAGGCTCCATTATGCACCGGTGGTGCAATTCCCCTTCAATCAGCCTTCCCGCCAAAGCTTTTGCAGAAATACATGATTATGTCGAGGCTCTTGACCATGTTCGCCCCCAATTTCTTCGGGTTGAGTTGTTGTTGGGTTTTGAACAAAGATGAACGGTCAGTTGGAAGGAACTTCCCCAGAGTTATTTTTCAGTATTTGCTCGAGTAAGCTAGTGGCGAGTTACATTTGTCTTCAAAAACTTCAACTCTTCTTGGAAATGGACATTACGGCTAACACACTCTTCATCTTCCGTGTTTTTTCATTCAAAGTCAAGTGTTGTGACTTATAGGGGACCTACTTTTCATCTGCATGCATGACATGTATGAACATGTAATCTATGTGATGAACTCGCCCTTCGAGGGGTGACAATATGGTCGTAACTCTTGTATGATGGAACAAGAATCATGATTTTTGCCGAAACTCTACAATGAAAATTTTCTGAGTGACGGCCATTATGTCACCCACAAGTCTTGAGTTCAAGATGCTTCAAGAAGGGTTTGCTCTTATGTAAATAATGATAGCACATGCAACCTAAAGACAGGTTCTATTCATTATGTGAACATGGGTAGGTTTTCTATCTGGTCTCAAAAAGGTCTCATATCTGCCCAGTGACGTTCTTCATAAAGACAGTATGGAGGTGTTGCAAGGAATAGTTAAGGCACGTATACCTACCATTACCAAGCAGGCACTCAGATATGAGTTGGGTGTTTCACGCATCTGAACACTGACCAATAGTTTTAGGGCAGATCATTAGTTCCCCACCTAACCTAAAAGCTTATGTGTGCTTTCAAAATTAAAACAATGTGATGCATGAGACAATTCTATAAAATGCATGGAAAAAAAATATTAACAAAAAGATAAAAATGCAAAAACTTCTCTGTTTGTTTGTTGGAAAGTAGTTTCCTTTTGGAAAGTGAATTCCGAGGAAAGTGAATTCCGAGAAAGTATTTTCCAATGTTTGGTAGTGTAATGGAAAATGAGTTGGAAAACATTTTCCAGTGTTTGGTTATGTCATGGAAAATGAGCTGGAAAATAACTTATTAATATTTTATTTTTCTTAAGTTTATTAAAATAATGAGGAACAAATCTTACAAATTAAAAAGTTGAATGAGAATGAAATTGAAAAAAAAATTCATAAATTATCTCAAATAAAATAAATAATAATCAAAATAATAGAGATCAAATCTAAAAAATTAAAAAAAAAATAAAAGATGAAGAAATTAAAATAATAATAATCAACATTTCATAAATTATTTCAAAAAAATAAAATAAGTAACAATAAAAAAAATGAGGACCAAATTTAATATAAAAATAAAATTTTAAGAGATGAAATTGAAAAATAAATATTCAAAACAAAATATATATAGCAATCAAAAGTTTGAGGATTAAATTTGATATAATCAGAAAATAATGACATTTCTAAAGTTTTCACAACTTCCGGAAAGTGTTTTCCCCTCAAATTTTTCAGGAAAACACTTTCCTGAATTTTCCTGAAAACCAAGCCAAATTTTCCTTTTACTGGAAAGTGTTTTCCATTGACCAACTTTCCTACTGGCAAACAAACACAAGAAAGTTTGGAAAGTGATTTCCCGGAAACCACTTTCCGGAAAACAAACACAGCTAAAGGAAAAACACTTTCCTGAAAATCAAGTCAAATTTTTTTTTACTAAAATTGATCGGAAAATGTTTTCCGTTGACTAGAAAGTATTTTTCATTGACCGGAAAGTGTTTGGAAAATGGTTTCCTGGAAATTACTTTCCGGGAAACAAACATGGCCTTAAACACATCAAATACACAAAGCTTCGTCCAATGATGCAATCATATTATTCGATAGTTTCACCCACATTTAACTAGTGTTTTGCCTATGTGTTATATATAAAATTCCTTGACATTCTTTGTTTTATGTTTTGAAGGCACTTTTGGATGAAAGATGCAAAAAGGAGTAAATTGAAGGTAATTGGCAGATTTGACATTCAGTCGATGTTTTGTGCAGAGCGTGAGCTCTAAAGGTCGAAATGAAGTGATTCTAGTGGCATTAAAAAGCTAACATCCATACCTTTCTTGGCATCTAAGGCAAGACAATAAACTAAGGAAGAGCATGGAAATCGCAGCTTTCAAAGTCAAATCTCGCAATCTGCCAATGTTGACCTTCGGTCATTTCGACTTGAATATCTAGAGCTAAAAACGTCCAATTGATGCAAACTCAATTGTTTTGGATTCCTGACTCAAAGCCCTATAAACTCTTCAAATTTCAGCCAAAAAAGATTTCATATGAGGGAGATATGATTTTTCAAAGATGACAACTGAATTCTGCCACTAAACAGGTTTCGTTAAGAAACGACTCCAAATTACGTTCTGAAGCATCTAAACCGATATCCAAGTTTTTATTTCAGCAATGTAGCTCCTCTAAGTCAAAGCTTGAAGATTTCATGCAAATCTATTTCTTCTTTTTTAGGAAAATAGTTATTGAACTACTTGAATGTAAATTGTCTACTTAAGGGAGGACTATTTTGTAAAATAGAGATTAGGGTTTCCGGTTTCCTAGCATATAAAAAGAATGAGAGAAGAGAGGGGGGGCAACCACCCAAGAGGATAAAAACGCCCCCCTACTCTAAGAAACCTGAAATCATGCATTCTTCCATCTTTTTGATTAGTTGTTCAACAAACATGCAAGGCTAAACTCATTTTCTTGGCTGCAAGGACATGGAAACCTTCAAATTTCAAGAACTGTGAGATTTATTCTTCCATTTATTTTCAGTTTGTATTATGAATGAGTATGTTTGTTTTCCTATGCATATTTTATATGATTGTTTATCTTAATTTGCTAGAGCAGACTCAAAGTTATTGTTGTGAACAATCTATTGCTAAGTTTGATATAAAAACCGGACTTGTGGTATATAACTTGTGAAGCAACTAAACTTGATAACTCTAGCAGAACTACACTATTAAACTTAGGGAGAACATTCGATCAAAGCAACATAAGCAGACAACTTGGTTGTTAAGATTAATGAATTTATCTAGATCTTAAGGTTGTCATTGGATTAAATCATTAGTGCGAACACTGTGATTATTTGTTAGTTAGGGTTAGTTATACGGCGGATCCATTAATTAACCAACGTTAAGAAAAGATAAAAATTCAGAATATAAACTGGAGCTTCGTTTCAAGGATCAGTTTTGATTTCTATATGTGGATGTGTGATTGCGACCAAGATTTGTTCTCTTGATAATTTTCTGATTTTATTAAATTTTGTTTGATAGTTTTCTATTCTCTTTTGCTTTAGCCTAGATAACATCAACCCCCCCCCCCAAATTACAGATCATCTAGAATAAAAATCTGACTTGAACCTTCCTCGTGGGATCGACCCCTTGCTTGCTCTATACTATCCTGCGTGTTGTGTTTGAAGCTAGGGTAAATAATTTGTGTGACCGCAACATCGCAACAAATTTTGGCGCGGTGCCGGGGAAGTAATTTTTAGTTGATTCTTGTGCTTTTATTTTTATTTTCTGTGATTTTTATTTCTTTTTCTAAAAAAGAAAAAAAAGAATTATTGCTTGCTGCGGTACTGTTCATTACAGCAGCGGTACTGTTTAAAACAGATTGTTTGGTGGAATTAGGTATCGGCCTTTTGTTTCCTGAAGGGAAATGATGTTCTTAACAAGACTGGTGGTTTACCACGAGCCCCTCTCTATCAAGGCCAAATTCTGCTTTTTTCTAGGGTTTTTAGGCAGTTTTAGTTTTCTAACGTAAGATTTTCGTACAATTTGCATTGTTTTCGATCTCTTGCATGATTGGTTTCTTTTGAGTTTTCTTGATGATTTATGCCAGTAACCCATTCTACTAATCGAATTCAAGTGCAATTAGATCTCGAAATAGAAAAAACTTTACACAGGTTACGAAAGGAAGCTCGCCTCAACACCATGGCTAATGCACGACAACAAACACTTAAAGAGCTTGCTGCTCCTAACATGGAAAATCAGCCATTGTGCATAAACATCGACAATAATGTAAACTTTGAGCTCAAATCTGGTTTTATACATTTGCTACCAACATTTAATGGTCTTGTAGGAGAAGATCCTCATACTCATCTCAAGGAGTTCCATATGGTTTGTGTTGGCATGAAACCGAATGGAGTTGATGAAGAAAAGGTTCAGTTGAAAGCTTTCCCTTTCTCTTTAAAAGGGGCAGCAAAAGCATGGCTTTTCTCCATTCTCTCAGGTTCAATTGGAACTTGGAATGGCATGAAGAAGATCTTTCTTGAGAAGTATTTCTCAGCATCTCGAGTTGCCAACATAAGGAAAGAAATATGTGGGATTCGACAATCTCATGGAGAGACACTTTCCGAGTATTGAGAAAGATTTGAGCAACTATGTATTCAATGCACTCATCATCAAATACCCGATCAGCTGCTCATTCAATATTTCTATGAAGGATTGATGCCTACTGACCGTAGTATCATTGATGCTGCAAGTGGAGGGGCATTGGTAGATAAGACACCCAAGGTTGCACGCCAATTAATCTCAAACATGGCAGCCAACTCGAAACAGTTTGGCACCCGTGGAGACTTCACAAACAAACGAGTAAATGAGGTAAGTATTTTTAACATTGAGAATAAAGTTAATGATCTTACTGCTCTTGTGCGTTCTTTGGCTTGTGGCAATGTACAATAGGTGAAAACTTGTAGCATATGCTCTTTACAAGGACATGCTTCAGATATATGCCCAACAATGCAAGAAGATTACATTGAACAAACTAATGTAGTTGATGGAGCATTTAATGGACAACCTCAGCGTAAGTATGATCTTTTTTCCCACACGTACAATCCTGGATGGAGGGATCATCCCAATCTACAGTATGGGAACCAGTCTCAACAAGGCAATCAAGGCCGACGATTCCATTCCCATGGATTTCAACCCCAACAAAATTATCAAGCAAGACAACCCTCTCCATTTACAAACTCCAATGTTATGGGGTCGTCATCCAGTGATGATCTTCGTGAGATGATGAAAACTTTGGCTTCTAACATTGTGACCTTGCAACAAAATGTCATGTCTTTTCAACAAGAAACAAGGTCAAGTATTCATAACTTGGAGAAGCAAATGGGGCAAGTAGCTTCAAGCATGGGGAAATTGGAAGCACAAATGAATGGAAAATTGCCCTTCCAAGCATTGAATCCAATAGAGAATGTTAGTGCGATCATGCTGCGAAGTGGGAAAGAACTTGAAGTGAAAAGGTCGAAACAAATTGAGATGGATGAAGAAGAAGATATAGAAACCAAATTGAGTACAAAAAAGGAACATCTTCCTCCTCCAAAAACTGAAACATCGACCAACACTCCAAAGGTAACTCCTCAATCAATGACTTCCAGTTTTAAAACAATTCTACACTTTCCTGTGAGTTCTTCTAGGTCAAAGAAAGAGGACAAAGAAAAAGAGATTTTAAAGGTTTTCAAGAAAGTAGAACTCAACATTCCTTTGCTTGATGCTATCAAGCAAATTCCCAAGTATGCCAATTTTTGAAGGAGTTGTGTACTATCAAGAGAGATTTCAAACTGAAAGATCATGAAATGGTAAGTATGGGTGAAGTTGTATCTGCTGTTGTTCAAAAGAATATGCCTTTGAAGCAAAAGGACCCAGGTGCGTTTACTATCCCATGTGTTATTGGTAATGCTAGTTTCAAAAGGGCCTTGTGTGATTTAGGTGCATCCATTAGTGTTATGCCCAAACATGTTTATGATTCTCTTAGTCTTGAGCCTTTGAATAAAACTAGCATTGTAATACAACTTGCAGATCATAGTTTTGTTTACCCACTTGGTGTGCTAGAAGATGTCCTAGTTAAGATTGATAGTTTGGTCATTCCATGTGATTTTTATATTCTTGATATGGAACATGATTCTTGTGATCCATCAAACAACACTCCTATATTGTTTGGGAGACCATTCTTGAAAACTGCCAATACAAAGATTGATTGTGGTAAGGATACTTTGTCTATGGAAGTAGGAGATGAAAAGATTGAATTTAATTTTCATGATGCAATGAAATATCCTTATAGCAATGTTTATTCTATCACATGCTATGACCAAGTTGATAAGTATGTGCAACAAGTTTTTGATTTTGAGTGTGAGGATGGATTAAGCGTAGCTTTGAGCTATGGCTATGATCTTACTAAGATAGAAGAGATGAAGAGGCATATATATGTACCCCAAAACATACATGAATCAGCATTGGCTTCGCAAGCTTTGCAAATTGTCCTCCATGATGGAGGAGTCATTTACCCCATTATGGACAGTGAATGGGTGGCGCCTATCTTTTTGGTGCCCAAAAAGATCGGAATTATGTGGGAAGAGATTCGAAATGATGCTTATGAGAATGCAAGGATTTACAAAGAAAAGACTAAGAGTCTCCATGACTGAATGATCACAAGAAAAGAGTTTAATGTTGGAGAAAAAGTCCTTTATCATTCGCATTTGAAACTTTTTCTTGGAAAGTTGCGCTCCCATTGGATTGAACCCTTTATTGTTTATAATATTTTTCCTTATGGTGTAGTTAAAATTACAAGCTTAGAAACCAACAAAGTACTCAAGGTCAATGGGCATCGTTTAAAACCTTTCTATGAAGGTTGGACGGCAAAACTCACCGCTTCTGTAGAGTTAGTTGAACCAATCTATGAAGAATAAGCATGCCACATGTCAAGCCAATGACATAAAACAAAAGCGCTTACTGGGAGGCAACCCAGCACAAAAAGAAAAGAAAAATTAGATTTGCTTTATTTTTCCTTATCTTTTATTTTTTCACATTTTAATTTATTTTTTGTCATTCTCTTATGTTCCTTTGCTTTTATTTCAACATTGAGCACAATGTTGTGTTTTAAGTGTGGGGATATTGGGAGAATTTTGGTTTTCTTATTTTAGTTTTCTTTGTTGTTCTTTAAAAAAAAATTATGTTTGATCTTTTTAACTCCCATTGGTTTTTGAGAAATGAGTATTATGTATGAGAATTAATTGAGATAGATGAAGATATAAATCAAATGAAGGAATATGCATGCAAATTTTAAGGTTTAATTGGTTTAGGGATTGACTTTGAGAATATGCCATGTTGACTTTATAGTGTTATACCAATTCAAGGTTTTGAGCCTTCAACAATGTATTCTTTAATTATACATTCTTTCAATAATATGTATCTCTAGAACTTGCTTCATATCTTGTTGAGATTACATTCGCATTACATATATACATGAAGATGATAAAGGCATTAGGAATTTTAACCATTTGAGCCAAAAAGCATATTATCCTTAGTGAGCCCCTTTTGAGCTTGTTTATCTTTTCTTTGCTTTATCCATGTATAAGCCTTAACTTTTTATATGTTTTCCTTTTCCCCTGGCCAAGGATTAGCAGAGCATAAACTTGTGATATTTCATGGAATTATGGTTGGAAATTATGTGAAAAGAAAGAAGAAGTGATGCTTGATGAAAAGATGGGCAAAGTTGTGAAAAAGAAAAGGAAAAGGAAAAGGAAAAGAAAAAAAAAGAAAAAAAATATTCCTTTATGTTGAAAAAGCTTGAAATCAAAAGAAGTTTAGCATTGGTGATTAAAGATGGAAAATTTATGTGCTTTAACGGAATATCTTGTTTGAAATATTATTTTTCAGAATGCTCTACTTTCTTTGGTTTGAACCTTTTCTTTTACTCTCTTTTACCTCACCTTAACCTTAGCCCTATAACAACCATAACATAAGACCTTTTGATTCATGTATTGTTTGTAATATGTTAGTAATTGAGATGAGATTAAAGAGTAAGCTTATGGTAGAACATATTCATTGATTGAATTTGAGAGATTTAAACACATAAGCCTTAAACACATGAGTTTTGGAGTGCATATCAATGAGAGGACCTATCACTTTGGCATGGCATAGATTTCATTTAAATCTCGATGATTAATTGAGTTTTGAAGTTTGCATGTAAATAAATTCATAAAAATTTATACTCTTTATCCTTCTTAATTGTGTTCTTGTTTATAATGCATATATTCTTGGATATTGATGGGAGATTAGGAGATTGTTCATAGTGATTTGATTTGATTTAACTTCAATTTGATTTCACCTATCCTTTCTCGAGGACGAGCAAGAGCTAAGTGTGGGGGTATTTGATGCAACCATATTATTCGATAGTTTCACCCACATTTAACTAGTGTTTTGCCTATCTTTTATATATAAATTGCCTTGATATTCTTTGTTTTATGTTTTGAAGGCACTTTTGGATGAAAGATGCAAAAAGAAGTAAATTGAAAGTAATTGGCAGATTTGACGTTCAGTCGATGTTTTGTGCAGAGCGTGAGCTCTAAAGGTCGAAATAAGTGATTCTAGTGGCATTAAAAAGCTAACATCCATACCTTTCTTGGCATCTAAGGCATGACAATAAAATAAGGAAGAGCATGGAAATCGCAGCTTTTAAAGTCAAATATCGCAATCTGTCAATGTTGACCTTCGGTCATTCCGACTTGAATATATCGAGCTAAAAACATCCAATTGATGCAAACTCAATTTTTTTGGATTCCTGACTCAAAGGCCTATAAACGCTCCAAATTTCAGCCAAAAAAGATTTCATATGAGGGAGATATAAGTTTTCAAAGATGACAACTGAATTTTGCCAGCAAACAGGTTTCGTTAAGAAACGAGTCCAAATTACGTTCCAAAGCATCTAAACCGATATCCAAGTTTTTATTTCAGCAATGTAGCTCCTCTAAGTCAAAGCTTGAAGATTTTATGCAAATCTATTTCTCCTTTTTTAGGAAAATAGTTATTGAACTACTTGAATGTAAATTGTCTACTTAAGGGAGGACTATTTTGTAAAATAGAGATTAGAGTTTCCGGTTTCATAGCATATAAAAAGAATGAGAGAAGAGGGGGGGGGCAGCCACCCAAGAGGAGAAAAACGCCCCCTACTCTAAGAAACCCGAACTCATGCATTCTTCCACTTTTTGATTAGTTGTTCAACAAACATGCAAGGCTAAACTCATTTTCTTGGTTGCAAGGACACAAAAACCTTTAAATTTCAAGAACTGTGAGATTTATTCTTCCATTTATTTTCAGTTTGTATTATGAATGAGTATGTTTGTTTTCCTATGCATATTTCCTATGATTGTTTATCTTAATTTCCTAGAGCAGACTCTAAGTTATTATTGTGAACAATCTATGCTAAGTTTGATATCAAAACCGGAGTTGTGGTATATAAACTTGTGAAGCAACTAAGCTTGATAATTGTAGTGGAACTACGTTATTAAACTTAGGGAGAACATTCGATCAAAGCAACATAAGTAGACAACTTGGTTGTTAAGATTAATGAATTTATCTAGATCTTAAGGCTACCATTGGATTAAATCATTAGTGCGGACACTGTGATTATTTGTTGGTTAGGGTTAGTTATACGGCGGATCCGTTAATTAACCAACGTTAAGAAAAGATAAAAATTCAGAATATAAACTGGAATTTTGTTTCAAGGATCGGTTCTGATTTCTATAGGTGGATGTGTGATTGCGACCAAGGTTTGTTCTCTTGATAATTTTCTGATTTTATTAAATTTTGTTTGATAGTTTTCTATTCTCTTTTGCTTTAGCCTAGATAACATCAACCCCCCCCCTCAAATTACAGATCATCTAGCATAAAAATCTGACTTGAACCTTCCTCGTGGGATTGACCCCTTGTTTGCTATATACTATCTTATGTGTTGTGTTTGAAGCTAGGGTAAATAATTTGTGCGACCGCGACATTGCAACATCCAATAATGTCAGAAATAGTACCTTCCCCAGTGAACTCGCCATTCTGTCGCACGTCAAAATCCGCGTGGCATCGACTGGCGATTTTTCTTTATATGTTTGCTTGAAGTGGTTCGTTGGAGTCGCCACCTAGTAATTTATTAAAGCCTACCAGGAAACCGGATGTACTGGTCTTGTCAGAGATTCCCGAGTAAAGGACTGGTTGTGGTTAGGGAAGGTATTAGCACCCCTAACGCACCATACCTGAGGTAAGCTACTTCATGATTTTAACATGTTAAAGAAGTTTTAAAATTTTATCTTTTCATCGGATATTAGAAATACAACTTACGTATAAGTTAATAATTCTTGACTGTGATCCAATCAAAATATTAAATTCTTCTTTAATCTTTGCAATTTTATCATAAATAAAAAAACATCCATAAAAAAACCATACAAACACACACATACATTTTCACTATATTTTTTCTTTTCTTTTCTTTTCTTTTCTTTTCACTTCCATGTTGACATAATACAAATTACAAAAACTCAAAACTAAACAAATATTACATTAAACAAAAATTACATTAAACAATTCTAAAATTACAAAACAACCATTATAAAATCCATAACAGTGCTGGGACCAGTTCTGTGAAGCCAAAGGGCAGCAGGAACAGTGGCGACGTGTTGTTTCACGCGCCACCGTCACTGGCAGCGCGTGGGCTCACGCACCGTCGCTGGAAACTCCAAAAAACTAGGGGATCCGGAATGTCTTCTTCCCCTCTGTCTTCCCACGCCGACGATGGGAGTCACCGTCACCTGCAAAAAACCCAAAGATACACACACAGCAGTTGGTTTGAGTTTTTTTTTTTATGGCTCACGGATCTATTTATCTCCGTTTTGGATTTGCTTTGTTCTTGGTTTCGCCTTCTTCTCTGCTTCGTTGTTCTCTGCTGGTTGCAGGTCCGGTCGTCGATTCTCGGTTGGACAAGGGGTCGCTTCTGTGGGCGTCGCTGGAGGAAAAAGGACATCTGTTGGTCGGTGAAGAAGCTGGGAGGCAAAGGCTTCTTCTGTGGAGGTCATCGTTGTTGAGGAGATGATGGGGACGGCTTTGTGGTGGAGGAGCTCGGCTGCTGTTGTAGGGTTCTCCAGGTGTGGCTGGCGGCCGGAGACCGAAGGGGGAAGAGGCCGCTAGAAAGGGGATGCCTTCAATGCTGACAGGGGGGTTTCTTTCGGTTTGTGAAGTGAGGAGATCGGGGAAGAGAGGGAGTCCGGCTGGTTTTGGGTCAGAAAAATCAAATCGTGGAGGGGGCGGTTCTATGTTGTTGGCTGGAAAAGAAAAAGATGGGGAACGGTGTGGAGGCTGAGTGGAGAAGATCAAGAGAGCCGAAAATGGCAGGGGCTGTGGGAGAAAAAAAATTCAAGCCAGGGGAGGGGGGCGGCCGACTTGGCAGAGATAGATTTTAGGGTTAGGTTTTCCCCTTTTTTTTTGTATTTTTCTTTTAAAATTACCCCCCTTATGCAAGTGTTGGAAACTACTATTTATAGGCAAATATGTTGCTAAGTCTCCCAACTTGGTCCCTCAACTTCTTTTTTTGTAAATTTTGATTTTTCTTATTTTTTTGTATATTTTAAAAACGAGCAATATCAACGTCGACTTGATGAGGAAAATTAATGATTTTAAAAATGACGCATGAAAAGTTGAACGTGTTCGAAAGACCCTTAAATATTTAAATTCTTTTTTAAACGACGTTGAAAATGCTAAAATGACAAAAATATATTAAAAAACATATTTTTTGGACTTTCGTTGTTTTTCTCTATTTTTAAATTTTTCTGAAAATTTATCAAAACATGGGTCAAAAATTGGGTAGCAACACTCTACAAGGTAAGACAAGTAGTGACAAGTAATCCTAACATTACAGGGATATTTGGAAGAATATTTTGGGAATCTCCATCTTTTACAATGAAACTAAAGGGTAGCAGCTATTACCAAGATTTTCATTTTTATTTAAGAGAGTTAAAGTTGGCATCAACAATCCTTATTATTCAAGGACATTTTAGTCATTTTGAGCTTATTTTTCCTAATACATGGTTTTATGCTAACAAGTATAATTTTCAATCCAATCGTTGGATCAAGCTAAAATTTTATTGGAAGTTTTAAAATATCTTGTCTCATATTAGGTTAAAATCACAGGTCAATCAAACATCAAGTAAGCCTTACGATTAGGTCTGGAAGTTTAGGATTATTTTTTTATTTTATTTAAAACTTTTTTATTATTTTTCTAGTATTGTTTGAGAATTTTTTACCTACTATAAATAGGGTTATTTATCTTGTGTTCATGTTTTTTTATAAACTTTTATTTCAAAACAATATTTGTATGTGTGAGGAAAACTCTTATTTTTTTGTTCTTGAAAGAACTAAAATTGACTTCTCAAAGAACAATTATCTTAGTAGTGTTTTCCTTGTACTTCTTGTTCACAATATGCTAATCATTGAGTAGGAGTTTAAATTTCAATATTATTGATGCCTTGATTCAAGGTAATCGTTGTGTTATGCTTTATATCTTAAATCTAATTTTTGGCATTTTGAGATTGTGTTCAAACTTGATTGTGGGTTTCTGGATCTTATGTCCATGGAGTTCACATCATGTGTGGTTACTAGTTGTTTTCCTTACCTGGTAACCAGAGGTATTCATGACCTTGGTCATATTTGCCTCGTGGAGTATGATGTTATAGTTACCTTGTGGTTCATAGACTTGCAATTTAATGATAGAGAGCCTTGTGGTGAGTGGAGAATAATATTCATGAGAAATCAGTGCTCGTCTCATGGAAAGTGGCACAAGCATGTGGAGAGCAGAATCGCACACGTCTTGTGACAAGTCAGGTACCTTGGCCATTGTGTCGCGCCATTAGCAATAGAAATGGTGTCTGCTCTTCATAGAAAAATTTGATGGGTGTCCACTTTGACTTCTCGAAACTAAAAAAATACATTAAAACATGTGCCAATAATTGATAATTTTTTATGGTACTAGGTTGAAACCAAATAATTTTCCATGCTCAATATGAGAGAGAGAAAAAAGAATGGTCCATGTAGTCGTTTGGGTTGCTAGGCCAAACAGGCTGCTTAATTAATATGTTTTTGTTTAGGTGAACCATCAGCTGGGGAGGACCATGCTATGGTGGTGTACCAGGACGGGTTTGGGGCTTGCATAAGCGGAGCTGCCTGGACCAAAAGATGAGCTACGTTTCTCAAAACAAGTGTTTTGTTCTAGTCTACTTGGTAAATGTAATATTTCCTTTCAACTCGGCAAATATTTTTTGTTTCATTTCTCAAAGCTTTTGCTTTAATTTCGTAACAAAATCACAATGTTACTTCAGTTTTGGAAAAGAAAATTTAAAGCACACACAAAAAAAAAATATCAGGTATTGGTGATTGGTGATGTGTCTTTTTAAAAATTAGATTTTGATCATAAATTAAATTCTTTTTTAATCTAATATTGTGATGGAAAAACATTTGATATACCTAGATTAATATGAGTTAACCCGTGAAATTTACAGGGATAATCTTTAAAAAAACAATAAAAAACTTAATCATAAATATACTTAATGTTGAAGGACAAAAATTAATAAAAAATAACATTTATTTTAAAAAATAATAAGTAAATTTAAATCAACAAAGTAAACTCGGGATGCACGTAATTGGTTTCAATAATTTATTTATCTCAAAAATTATATTTCATTTAATTATATGATATTAAATTGCATGATAATTGCTTTGTATTAAATATTTATTTAGAAGTACAAAATCCATAATAGGAACTTGGTGCTAAGACAATAAAAATACATTATTAATAACAAATGATAAAATTATATATTTTTTTAAAACATTCAGTTGCAGTAAAATCATTAAACTATAAAACAAAAAAAAATGTAACAGCCTGACTATTACAAATTAACCCATTAAACCCACAACACAGCTTATAGACTCAATTGGGTTCAAAGATTTTTTTTATCGATTATTTTAACCTAAATATAAAATAGCAAAAAAAAAACAAAAAACCCTAAAAAGAGCCTAAGCACATGACCTGGGCATTTAAAAATAAATAACACAACCCACATCTATAGACATGTCTTTATTTTTTTTTTCTTAACATGTTATCTGTCTTTTAAAAAAAAAAATAGATGAAATATCATTAATAATAATAGACAGCATGTCATCTGCTTTTGCAGAATCCGATAACCAAAGGTCGCTGATTTTTAGTCTTAAAAACTCATTTTTCAACACATTGTTTTCTCAAAATACCTAGAAAACACTCAAAACACCTTGATAAACATATTCATGACCTCAAAAAAAAACAAAAACAAAAAAGAAGCTTAAAAACCCAAAATCAACTCAAACCCAAAAACATTTCCACAACCAAATATACTTTCTCAAGCAAGAAGAAAAATAAACACTAGGTAAAACTACTCTCATGAAATGAAATCCATTAATATCGATTTCAATGTTTTTGGTGAACAAAATCATTTGTCAACAATCATTTTCTCTCTTTAAACTAGAATCCAGCGTCCTCTCTTTTCTAACAAAAAAGAATTGCAAAAAATAAAAGAAATTGACTTTCTTAAAAAAATTTAATTTTAGACAACTAAAAAGACCAGTCACTAATAAACCTAAAAAATGAGGGATGAAAATAAATGTTTTATATGAAATTCAAAAACACCACCTATTTTACCCATTATTCACTTCCATCCTCTAAGTTTCAATTCAACCCTTCCAAAAAAAATATGTAATTGGAATTGCACTCAAAATGACCAAATTATATCAAAAACAAGTTTAAGGATCAAATTGAAAATTTTAACTATCCATAGTGATTTGTGTGAGGATGAACAGTATTGGCAGCTAAAGTGTTTTCCCCGCATGGATTAATTTCCCTAGATGAAGTCTCTAGCTCCACTACTTACAGCAAATCACTGGGACTCCACGAGCTGCCCCTCCTTCATAGATGCATGCAACAACACTCGAAACTAACATCAAATCATTCATTCGATTTAATATCTATAACTTCTATAGCACTGGGTTTCAATATTCAAGTTACTATCTATAAATGTCATAAAACTTCCTCTGCAATCTAGTCACTACGTACCTTAGTCAACAGGAAACGAAAACAGATCACTGATATGCATCCATTAGACATAAATTTTATTCCAATAACAAAACCCACTATTGCCACCGGGCATTTCATTTTGAGCTGCACAATAAGTTAGACAAATTCCTTCACCTGAAAAATTAGAATCCACCATAGCCATTGCTCCATCTATATCCCTCTGTCTCAGAGTTCTTTCTTTTAAACCTGCTCCAGAATAAAGAAAAAAATTAACGAATATTTAGCCATAAAGGAAACCACATTCTTCAAAATCTCAAAGCAAACATTATATTTATCTCATAGAAAAGACATGCACAGCAAGTTCTGTTTCACTCATAGTTTGCATTGACAGGATTGAGGAAGTTGCATTTCAAAATATGTGCCATGTTAACGAGTCTTGGATCTCTCATTCGTTGTTTTAACAATATTTTATTGGGAATGCCCTCATCAATTTGCATCTGGAGCACCATTATTATGCTTTTGAAACCTTTCATCTTGAGGTGAAGGTACATATGCATGTTTGTGAATCTGAACATCTGTACAAATATATATTGCATCCCTCCCCTGTTACTTCCTTCCAACTTTACTGGCCACTAAAGGAAATAAAGCAATGCAGCAAACTTACATAAACAGCAATTGAATGCGAGCATCAAAATCAACTGGTTGCTGGGAGGAACACTCTAATAAGTTCTTTATTAGTGACCCTTTTCCTACACGTAGGACATTTAGCCTGTCTTTTGATTGCGTCTGCAATGCAAGTCTTACAGAAAATGTGTCCACATTTTGTTGACATCTCCTCAACCAATGGACACAAGCAAATTGGACAGTTGAAGGTTGGCTCCTTTGGCGGCACGGTCTGCACATTCTCCCTCTGGCAATAAAGTAAAACACTGATCATCAGTTTCAAAAACATAAATCAAAACATGGATGCATTGAACATGCCCACGCATGAACATCAACTCAGACAAAAATACAGAGATCTCTGATCATTATTCCAAAATTAGTCTTTATATGTCCATTGTAACTCTAAAATCTTGTATAAGAAAACAAAATTATGAATATTAAAAGGTATGCAAATACCAGAGTACCTAGAATAATCTCCTACCGTGAATGCAAAGTTAATTAGGTACCTAAAAGCAATCCAGAAGTGCACAAGGATAACATTTACAGATCAAATTCCAATCAAGCTAGAGCCATTAATGTGCACTTAAGATTATTAAAAAGGGTTTTGAGTTCTGCAAAATTACATCCTAGTTGCAATAACTTTAATGCAACAACTCAATCATTTATCAACAGCATGGCAAGGAATAAATAGCAATGGGAACTATAGGAGCAGCTACGAAAACACAAGTAGCATTAGAGTTGCATGTATTACCATAGACCTGCTGCTGCTGCTGCTGCTGCCGCCTTCCAAATTGATGTAAAGATCACAATTGATAATCGTTTGGTTTGGTGGACCTCTTCTACGCTTGTTGAGGTTATTGTGAGACAATCTACTTGTTCGCCCTGCAGTCAACACAAATAAGAAGAGTGTGATGTGATGGGCATACACACTTGAGAAGACAAGGTAATAAGTACATATATATATCCTCAGAGAACAGGAGAAACACACACTAACATTATATAATCAATATCATTGCAAACAGGATGCAAGACAAAGCAATAAGACAGCAATTCCATTTAGCACAAGATACCATAGGCAAAGAAAATAGTTTATCACCTGACTCTACATCAACAACAACAGCCCTTCCACGAGCTCTTTGAGCATTGTTCTTAGCCTAGAATGGAATAGGAAAAGATAATAAATAAAGAAGTTTCTCAACAAAAAAGAACACTTCAAAATTGAGAAGAGAGAAAGAGAATGTACCTCGGCAAATGCTGTGGGTGACGATTCAATGACATCATCATCGAACACATCAACATCAATAGTAGGAGGTGGCAAGGACTGTCCTTGTTGGCTTGCTTGCACTCCTTGAGGTTCAGTTCGGCTTGAAGTCCCTTCATCACCCCTCCCTTCAGTAGGAGGGGCGTTTAAGTCCAGCACTGTCTTCCTTCGCCGATACCCCCTTAAAGCAGGACTCTTCACCCCCTGAGTCTGAGTGCTCATGCTCAATCAACAAGCTTCATACAAAAGTCCTGCAACCTCGATAAACTAAAAAATTCAAAAATGAAACTGGAAAATAAAAATAAGGGGACAACAGATTATTTTAAATGTTAATCCAATCTTAAATTGCCCAGTATAGAAGAATTAACTTGATCAAATTGGTATACATTATCAACATTTATTGACTTCAAATTCCAATTCAACTTTCAAATTTAATTTAATTTAAGCACTATCTCTCACATTACAATAAAAGTTGAGAACAGCAACTAAAAACAATGAAACTACACTTAAGATTCCAAAAAAATAAAATATCTAAGAATTCTATGAAAAGAAATTATCAAAGCAGCATCAGAAACTGAAAAAGCACAAGACGGTAATAATTGCGTGAAATTAGAGGAAATCCAAAGCAAGCAATCCGATTAAATCAAGCAGAAAAGAAAATCGAATCAGATTACCTATAAAGACCTTGAATCTGCAAAGAAAACAAAATCGTAAAAATAAATTGAGAGATAGATTTGAATTCAATTATTAGGGCTTCGAAAATAGGGGTGACAGTTTTTATACGAGGAAGAAAAATAGCATGGTTGAATTAGCCCCTTTACTCTTGATAAACGAATCAATTAGTTCCTTTAATTTCAAAAGGATATTATTTAGTCCTTTTTTACCATTTTATGTTCTTTTCCAAATTATTATTTTTCATTTCAATGACTATATAATTAAAGATAAATAAATATATACTAGATAAATATTGATAATAAAAAGACTAAGAAGGATTAATTAGCCTTTTAAACTAAGAAGACTATTTAATTAATTTTAAACACTACAAGGATTAAGTTCTAATTTACTCAAAAGAAAAGGGAGGGACTCGGCAACTAGGGAGGGAGGGTCAGGTCATTGACCCGGGGATCGGTGATGGGAAAGTGAAGCTCCCGCGTGGCCTCCTTCTCAATCAATAAATTCTGTAGTAAACAAATTGTGTTTTTTTTGTCAAAATTCAATCTTAATATTTATGTATTTCTTTTTTTAAATTAAAAAACAATGGTTTTATGAACATCATGGTTTTCTCAATAAAAAATTAAAAAAATAATATAAGAATTTATAAGAATTCAAATGATTTAAATTTAGGGGAAAATTATATATTTTTAGTCAAAACTCTCTTTTTATTATTTATTTATTTATTATTTTTATGACATTTTTTTTATGAGAAGCATATTTTTTATTATGAAAAAATATCATTATTTATGAACCAATTTTAAATAAAAAATACAAAATAATTTCTTAACTATTTTTATGCAATTGCATGAAAAATAAAAGAACAATAAAAAAACAAATATTATATATATATATATATATATATATATATATATATATATATTATACTCATTAAATATTAGTATGCAATTTATTTTAAATATTGTACATATTAGTTTCATATATAATTATTAAAATAATTGTAAATGTAAAAAAAAAAAAAAAAACTCTAATCTTATTTTAAAAAAATATGGCATAATTGAATGGTTTTTTTTTAAAAAAAAACATTATTATTATTTATTTTAAAAAATATTATATCTAAGATATAAGACTCTATGGCTTGCACATGTCTGGCCCATGCAAATGCTAGCCGTGGTGCATGATTTTTTTTTATTTAAAAAACACTCAAGCTAATAAAACATAATCCGCTAAGGTAGATGATATGTGTGAAACCTTGAAAATTTATAATTTAAATATATTGATAACTTGATGGAAAATTCTGTAAAATCTTAACAAAAAACTTCACTATGATCAGTTGAATAGTGAGAAATAAAATACAAATTGTGGTAAATTATAAACCTTCAATCAAATTTTATAATGTTAATAAAATTATTAATAATTTAGAATCGGAAATGAGATAGGTTAGTTAAAATAAAATAAAATAAAATAGTATTGAATTATTATAAAAGAAATTTTAGAGAGAGATTTTTCACATGGTATTTTAAAAACAGACTGAGAAAAAGCATTTGATTGAATGAAAAAGGTACCCAAACTTGACATAAGGATGTTTTAGTAAATATGAATAGATTTGCTATATAAATAGCAAAATTATATATATATAAAATACCTAGGATGGCCGAATGAGAGAGAGAGAAAGAGAGAGAAAGAGAGAGAGAGAGAGAGAGAATACCTTTAGAATAGAAAATCAAACGACCATATCTTCGTATTTCACCATTGGATCGGGCTAGGGTTTGGATATATTATGCTCTTCACCACCCTCTAACATCTTACCATTGGGATCTGAAGGCTCTAGTTTTGTGTGATATATATAGCCCTCACAACATTTTTCAAGGAAAACATGCATACAGATTAGTCATGGTCATTGGCGTTTTCCTCCTTTGTCCATCGTTGGAGCCTACTTAATTTTAGATATGTTGGTCATATTGATGAGCTCGTTGTTCTGAACGGTAGAGATCGGGATTAGAGAGTTCGACAAGAAGTTATTCAGCGGTGAACAATATATTGTCAATTTTTAGGTTAGTTTGGTTTTGTTTTGATCTAGAAAGATTTATCTGTTAACATGCTCTGATTTGTTGGTATGGGTTGCATAAAATAAGGATGGTTAACTTCATTGTTGTCTTTTATTAGTTCTAATTGAGTTAGGAGAAACTTTAACCTTTACTGAAATGTTTATTTAAATTAGGTTAGCAAAAATAAAATAAATGGGAAATGTGGTGGCTTGATTTGTGTTTAACCATAAAAAACATGATAATTATGATTTAAATTGAAGAAAAACTTTGGTGTCTTTCCTTGGGCATGTTCGGCCAGATCATTGATAATAGAAAAATAGAGATATTGGTTGTCTAATCCATGTATTGGACTGAACAATTCGGTCACCCACATTTCAACTGAGGTTAGGGCATCCAAATGATAAAATTGCATATTGAGTTCTCACAAAGGTTGTAGGTATGAATGTTATCTTTCAAACTAAACATAAGCTTGTATGGCAGTGTGGTTGTGGTTACTTTTCAAATAACTTTTCATGCCAACGATTTTTTTATTTTATAAAAATTATTTTTGGCATCAACACAATAAAATGATTTAAAAACACTAAAAACATATTAATTTAAAGTTAATAAAAAAATAAAAAAAATTATTTTTTTTCAAAAGCGCTTTTGAAACGCAAAAACAAACAGGCCAGAGTTATAGAACTCCAAATATGGACTAACAATGAAAAAAATGTCAAATCATCTTGTACTAGATGATTAGTACTTAAAAGTGTATTTTTATCAAGGTTTTATATCATCATTTTACACTTAAAGTATCAATAACTCCTTAACTAAAGCATGTTTTATAATAACATACCTAATAATATAAGATACCTTTAATTTATGGTAAATATTTATCTTAAATACAGGTCTATCACATAAATAAAAGGATTGATTGAAGAGTTTTAGTATTGAAATTGAAAGGACAAAGAGAGGGTCAAACTTAGAAAAGAGATGTTGGTGCAGTCCAAACTGGAACACTGTTTGGTAATTGGGTCATATCTTGAGTTCTAGATGTCCAAATAACCTTAATTTTTTGCACAGATTCCGTAAGGCATAGGCCTATAACTTTCATGTGGAGTCAAAGATCTAAAAAAGCCGTTTTCAAGTCCAAATTATAACGACAACGGAGAAGTCCGAATCTATCCTACAACCCAGACATTGTTCAGTGTTCAGTCCATATCTTGAGTTCTAGAAGTCCAAACGACCTTAATTTTTTTTCTTAGAAAGATAAGAAAATTTCCTATAACTTTCATAGTACAGGTGGTTTAAATTTTGATGCTAGCAATGACGTTTTATTCAGACAAGAAGATAAGGATTTTCATCAAGTCAAGAGTTGGCCACCCACTCAACAATTAGTCACCAAATCAATAGTTTCAAATTTTGGCCTATAAAAGGAGGCATTTGCCGTGCATTTAGGGGCTTGGTTGTTCAGATCAAGAACTTACTCTTGCTCTCTCTCTTTATATTTTTTTTTGTAATTCTTAAGTTTTGCTTTCATTAATATCTTGTTTATGCTTTTCATTTCCTTTCCTTTACTTAGTTAACTTGTATCTTATTTATGTTCTTGTTTTGTTTATTTATGTTCTTGTTTTGTTTATTTATGTTTCTATTCTTCATTATGTTTAGCTAAGTTTATTATGTCAAGATGAAAAGGTTACACTAATGTTTTAAGAATAAATAGTGTAAACTCAATAGGGACCTTAATGTTAAATATTAACATGTATTATCCTTTTGTCTTACTAATTCTTAATACCTTGCTTGTTAAATGGTTAGTCTAGATTTGTGTTGTATAATACTTGGTACAAAAACTGCTTGGCACTCTCATAGCCCAATGCGCCCCCTTCCCGTATGGTATTATCTACACTTTATGCTATGAAAGGAACTTGATTTATTGTTAACATAAGTTAGCATCATGAATTCCTGATAATATTTAAAAGTTTGGTGTTATGTAAATAAAATAATTAATATGATCATGTTAACAATTTATAATGAGCTATTAATGACAAATCATTTGACTGGAACCTCTTTTGTGTATGGTTTCCAATTGAGTAATAAGAGCTTATATTATACTTGTTTGAAATACCATTAGTAGATCCTCTAACACTTTGACATTTTTATTTTATAATTGTTTAATCCTTACATTAATCTTCCATCTCAAAGTTCTCATCAACTTTTCTTCTTCTTCTTTCTTCTTCTTCTTTATTATTATTATTATATTATTATTATTATTATGACTATTACTACTACTACTACTACTATTACTAGCCCTATTACTACTACTACTACTATACTACTACTAATATTATTAACTATTACTATTATTGTTGTTGTATTATTGTTATAATTATAAATTATACAATTAAACCTCCCTATGATTCGATCCCCGGTCTTGCCGGTTATTTATTAACTTTGACACTCTTGGCACTTGGGAGAAGACATCAATCTTTTGGTCGTGTCAACTAGACAGATTGTGTTTGATTACTATAACGGATAATTTCAAGGGGTGTTAAGGGCGTAATTGGGGCTTTCTATCCTTCTAGCAAAGTTGTATAACTATGTTCTTACCTTTCCAAGGAGTCGGGCCACATTTAAAACTGAAGTCTATAACTTTACTTATGAATAAAATGATAAATAGTGCTCTCGAATGAACAAACTAATCTAGGAAATGTTAATGAGAGATTTTAGTTATAGAAAATAATTAGAAAATGAAATTAAAACATGGCAATGAATTCAATTGAATGAGATTGCAATAGTATGAGAACGCATATTGACACGACCAAAAAGATTAATGTCTTCTCCCAAGTACAGGGACTGTCGAAGTAATAAATAAACCCGGCAAGACCAGAGGTCGAACCATAGGGAGGTTAATTGTATTAAATTATAAGTACAATAATACAACAACAACAACAATAACATAATAATAGTCCCACCTAGATGTAGTAGTAGTAGTAATAATAATAATAATTAATATTAATAGTAGTAGTAGTAGTAGTAGTAGTTAGTAGTAATATTAATATTACAATATAATAATAGTATAATAATAATAATAATAATAATAATAAAATAATAATAATATAATAAAGAGGTACGAAGAAAAGATTAAATAATGGAAGAAGAAGTTGATGAGAATTTTGAGATGGAAGATCAATGTGAGAATTAATATGATAAAAACAAGTGTCAAGGTTAAAGGATCCACTAATGGTTTATTTTAAAACAAGTATAGTATAAACTCTATTATACTCATATGGAAACCACACAAGAGAATTTCAATCAGATTATAAATTGTTAAACAAAATTACATTAGTTATCTTATTCGAATAATGTTAATACTTGTAAATATTGTCAGGTAGTATCATGATTATAACTTATGTTAACAACAAAAATAAGTTTTTCATAGCATATATGTAGGTTATACCTAAGTTGGGCTATAACCAGAAAAGTGCCAATGTGCAAGCATTTGTGTACCAAGTGTTATAACAACACAAATCTAGAATTAACCATAACAAACAAAGTATTAGGAGTGAACAAGATAAAAAT